>NC_142171.1:18236984-18386390 GCF_029865625.1 Vigna umbellata | reverse complement strand
GGAAACCCTAGAAAATGGGAGGAAACTCAATATGAACCGATTAATCGGTTCAAACACAAGATTGATTGGTGAAAAAGGATTAGATCGAAATAAAGAAGGGTTCAATCGGTGGAAAATGGAAAACGATGTGAAGAGAGGTGTTTAAACGGTCAAAATATGAACAAAATGGTGGAAGAGGCTGTGACGAGGGAGAAACGAGAATGACAAAGTGAATCTGCAAGGATAGAAGACTCACCGTGAAGAACCATGGCTGGAGACAATGGACTCTGGAGAGCGAGAGTGAGACGCAAAGAAGTGGTGCGGTTCTGTGCGAGAGTGAAGGAAGAGAAAGAGAATGTGGATGTGCGTGTCTGAGGCGCGAGGGAAAAGAGGACGCGTGTGCTGAAGCCACTGACGCGGATTGGAGCAATGGTGCTGTTGCGTGATGAGAGAAGCACGGTGGTATAGAAAATGAAAGTGAGAGAGGTGCTTGGAAGGTGGCTAGAGGGAGTCTTTGGACTCTCTAACCTGACTTTCAAGAGAGAATTGTTTCTATTTCAGAAAACTCAATTCTCATTAATCTCAAAAGTCCTAATACAAGAGAGGAGTTGGGTATTTATAGTAACCCATACTCCTTAAGAGCTAAGCTAGGAAAAGTAAAATTACAAAAGGAAAACTAAGTCAAGTAGGATTCCATCATGCCCTCCCTCTTAAGAAAAGATTTGTCCTCAAATCTGGCAATCGCCTTATGAAGAAACTCCACACAATCTTTGGGAGCATGGCCATCTTAGAATGGCCTTATTCTTTTAGATCTAGTTTTCTTCCTCCTGGATCAAACACGAATCTGCAATACACATCAAATATATCTTCAGTTAATATCAATCCAAGAAAGAATTTTTCTTTAAAAACAAGAGAATAAGAACTTCTAATACTTTGATTAGTAATCTTTGAAAATCTTAGAAGTTCAGATTCAATTTTATCTTGAGTTAATTGTTTTCTTAAAGATAACAATAACTCAAGATTTGAATTGTCATATTTTGAAAATGTTTTCATGACAATTGATTTGAAAGAGAAGTCAAAAATTGAAAAGTAATCAATTATTGGAAAAGAAGTAAAGATTTGGAAACCTTCCCTTTTAAGTTCTATGGTCTTTGGAAGAATAGGATTTGCCATAAGGAACAATTTCTCCTTTTCCTTCTTCTCTCTTTCTTGCCTTTCTCTCTTTTCTTCTTCTCTTCTTTCTTCTTCTCTTCTTAATTCCTCTCTTCTTCTCTCTTCTCTTTTCTCTATTTCTTCTCTCTCTTTCTTCTCTTCTTCTTTCTTTTCTTCCTTTTCTTTTCTCTCAATCTCTCTTTCTCTTTTCTTATCCTTGATCTCTTTAAGTCTTGCCCTAAATTCTAATTCTCTACGAAGAAACCCATGATCATTTAAACTCTCAAGAAATGATTTTCCATTTTCAAGGCAATCCCTAATTAGTTCTAGGTTTCTTTTAATGCTTGTAGGCACAAACTTTCTTCTCATGCAAGCTTTTAAATCATGTCAATCACGTATGGAGGACTTTTTACCTTTCCTAACATGATATTGTCTTTCATTCCACCACTCTCTTGCATGCACTTCTAACTTAGAGAGATATATACTAAGAACATAATATTCACTCTCTTCATAAAGCCAAGGATTTATTTTATCAATTTCTTTTTCCCAAGCTAGGTATGTTAATGCACCTATGTCTTTACCAAATGATGGAAGATTCCTAGCTTGTTTAAACATTTCATCAACTTTATCTAACCTAGAAGACCTATATGAACCATAAGAAGACATCTTTGTTTTTAAAAGTTGTTTCTAGTGTAAAGGTATACAAGATTCACACTTAGACAAGTCCCAGGTAAGAGAGGTGAGTCATGAAGACTGCTTAAGTACCAAGTCTTGCCTTGCCAGAAATGTCTTAGGTTACTACTAGTTACCCTTTAAACTAAAATCACTTTTAAAATCAAAGGACACAACTCACAAACAAACACATACAATTAAGCACAAATAAAAGACTAGACTCTCGGACTCTAATGTGTGAAAAGGCTTAGAGTTTAATCTCTTTTAGCCTAAGTCACCCCTAACCATGAACACAAAATTAAACAAACACAACACTTAAGAATCCAGCGGACTCTAATGACCCCTACGAGAAACACAAATCAAATCACACATTCATCTATCTACCTATGCTAAATTTAAAGCAAGTAAAGTTGCCAAGAGTTTGAAAGAGCACCAAGGACTCTTCCAAATACTTGGACTTTATAAAAGGCCTTTTTACAAACAAAAATGAAACTAAAAGAAAGCTAGCCTATCAACCTATTACACATCAAATGGAACAAAAGAAATACAAAACATGCCCCCTGCGACGGTCCTGTCCACTTCATTCAGCTTTGTTGTTCCACTTTGTGCTTATGGAATCTTCTCTCTTGAATCTGATTCACCACTCCTGCAAAACAGTTTGCTTCTTGACAGCTTCTGGAATCAAAACTTTGGAATCTCCTGGCCAATATAATCCTACAATCACAATTCACAATTGTAATCAATGTACCTTATCTACACACAGATATCAAGAGGATTAACTTCACATAATATAAAAGATTCTTCCCTTTCTCCTAGTCTCGTGCACTTGATGCAGCTATATAAATTTCTTTTTGCTCTCAAATGACAAACTGCAATCAAATATTCCCACTCAATTTAGCTAAGACAGAAACACTTAAGCAATTCAAAGCAACCATAAATGCTATCACCAGCTAAGACAGAAACACTTAAGCAATTCAAAGCAACCATAAATGCTATCACCAGCTAAGACAGAAACACTTAAGCAATCCAGAGGCAACAAAATTAAACAACTCCCCTAATTAAATGGTTGGTCTATCTTGCTGTAAACTCTACTGAAATTCTGCTGCTGCTTAAAATTCTTGACTCCAAATGTTTATCAACTCTGCACACAACACTCCTAGTCTGCACTTTATCCCTGCACTGATTTAGTTCAAATCTGCACACTGAAATTACACCAATTCCAGCAAAATACACATAAACATGGATATTAAACCAGATGCAAATGGGTGTAATTCAAGGCTGACACCAAACTGATTAAACAATAATTCCAAATTATTCAAACCTGATCAAACCAATGGACAAAGAGTGATATGATGTAATGCAGAAAATTCAGCTAACATTAAACAATGAATTTAAACAGAATGGAAATCTGCACAAATAAATCTCAGCTGTTTAAGTTCTCAAATCATTTCATTGAAATTCTGATATGCACACATAGGTCAATGTACTCAATTTTCATCATATTCAAATATATGAAGTTCAAACCTTAGTCCAACTGATTAGACAACCACCACAAGCTAATCAAATCAATGGAGAAAGATCAACATGATGCAATACAGAAATTGGCAGTTAAAACAATGTTGATACACTTCCAGAAATGCTCATAAAACAATCAGCACATTATTTGAAAATCCTATGCCTCTACCAAGTTCCCATAGGTCTTATCAAATCAGAATCAACATTCAACATGCCCAATTAAACCATGAAATCACAATTCATTTTTCAAAACAGTGAATACATCATAAATTCAGCAAGCAATGTTTTAACTAAAATGAATGCAATGACAGTTTAAAGATTCACAAGCACAAATAACAGTTCCAGGAAATCAATAATCAATTAAAACAACAGTGATTGCAGTTCCAGTTGCAACAAATCACAGTTGCTCTAGTTTACTCACTCAACTCCTTTTCCCTGCACAATGAACAATTACAACAGTTAGATTAACAATGAATTCTCTATTTCAAAGTGCCAAGGAATTAGGCCAAATTAGCCTCACGAAACTTACTACACTCAGGCTTCACTTTGAAAACTTAAAGCACTCAAAATGGAAAGGTTTGGAAGGGAGATTCTCCCTTGGCAGTACACAGCTGGAGAATCTTTCAGACCACCACCACCTAAGATGCTACCAAGCACACAAACCTCTTTCAAACTCCATAAACCAAAGTGTAAAAACTTCTCAATTTTAGACAAGGCTATGCTAAGGCAAAGTAATGGACAGAACAGGACAACCACCAAGAATGTAAGCACCAGATAATGAAACTGACAACACAACAGAGAAACTGACTCAAGATCAGATTATGAAAACAAACAAAAGCTCAATTAAAGAACAGCAGAATAGAATGCACATGCATTGAGACAAAACCAGGAAAGTCAATCAAGACAAACAAGAAACAAGGTAATGAATAATGTGAGCACTCAAACAGGATCCTAAGATCAGTTCTAGAGTAGATGTTAAAAGCAATAAAAAAAAACCAAACAAGTTGCATTTGCACCAAATTCAAATTCAGTTCAGAATTGGTTGAAACTGTTCCATAAAATGCCTAAGAGAAAAGGCTTTTCTAATGCATCAGCTTTCATAAAAGTCAATTGCACTGGTCTGTCAGCTTTTTAGAACTATATAAATGTTTCTTTTGAATTGTTTTACATGTAGACAGAATGACCAAGCTTTTTGCTGCAATGACAACTCAATTTCAAATGCACCAGTTCCACAAATTTCAGAAAAGGCAAACAACCAGCAACTTGTGAATGAAAAATGCCAAAAATTTGGTGGTTTAAAGAGTGAAAATGCTTAGGGTAGCTATAACTCGTGGTTTCTTTGCATCATCAGTTTCAAATATCTAAAAGAAACTTGTTTGTAAAGCAAATGGATGCAGAAACACACTATCTCAAAATTTGACTTAGTCAGCCCCCAAATTGCTCAATGTAAGCAACTTAACCACTCAAATTTTGACTCAAAGATTCAAATAGCTTTTTATCAACTAGCTAAACTCAAAGACAACAATTAATATGACTCTAGAATTTGATGAAACTAGAAGCTTAGCAATGAACTAATACTAAGCTGAATAGACACACACTCAAGAACATTAACACATACTTCAAAGAAAACCAGTTCGGTGTAGCTGGCCAAATTAGAGACTGATGCTGCTGTAAGCATCTTGCACCCAAGCTCAATGCAACATTTCATAGCTTAATTGGTGTGCATTTGCTATCCACAAGCAGATTCAACTTTCAGCTCACAGAATTTCAGAAGTGCAATACAATTACATGTAATAGTCAGCATCAAAAACTCAACAACTTCAGATAAATGAAATGACATTAAAACTGCTGTTGAAGTCTGTCATCAAGCTCATTCAATTGAATGTCACTGCTTATGATGATGGACAGATCTTACTCAAAGCAAAAATTCAATTAAATCAGTTAAACTCAGATTTAATTGACAATTAAAACAAAGCAACATGACATAGACAAAACAGAAATGGATTTTAAAACTTAAAAGACTCAAATAAGAAGATTCACCGAATTAAAATGAAATAAGACTCAAGGCACAGGAAACGCAACTTGGAAACCGAAATAGATATGAAGAGCTTCAAAACACGAAACACAAACAAGATTTGCAACAACTCAAATCAGAAAAACAAATCAAGACATTAAAGGAAAATGATGAACAACTCACAAGCTAAACAGATCAACACGATTTGAAATTAGAGACGCGAGACAAACAAAAACACGACTGAATCAAATGAAACAAAACTCAAAGAATAGAATCAAACCGAGACAAAATAAGATGAACCGAGACAACTCGAAACGCAAGAACAGAAGACAACTCGAAACAGAGACGAACCGAGATACTTACCTCTGAAGCGTGCTCGAACCTGGCTCTGATACCACTTGATGGACGAGCGCCCGAGGAGAGATCGATTGAAGATGCGCGAACACGAACCGGACCTCCTCGAAGCTCTCTCCGACGAGTGAAGACGCAGCGGAATGGAAACGAAGCTTTAGATTGGGAGCTGACTCGAAGGAAACCTACTAAACTAAGAACAGACTCAAGAAAACCCTAAGATCTAAGGTTTAATCAGGAGATAACCTTAGAGACACGAAGGAAACCCTAGAAAATGGGAGGAAACTCAATATGAATCGATTAATCGGTTCAAACACAAGATTGATTGGTGAAAAAGGATTAGATCGAAATAAAGAAGGGTTCAATCGGTGGAAAATGGAAAACGATGTGAAGAAAGGTGTTTAAACGGTCAAAATATGAACAAAAT
The DNA here is from genome assembly GCF_029865625.1 of Vigna umbellata. Lineage (NCBI taxonomy): Eukaryota > Viridiplantae > Streptophyta > Magnoliopsida > Fabales > Fabaceae > Vigna > Vigna umbellata. The sequence goes on along the minus strand of NC_142171.1, from coordinate 18,380,280 downwards.
GGTGGAAGAGGTTGTGACGAGGGAGAAACGAGAATGACAAAGTGAATCTGCAAGGATAGAAGACTCACCGTGAAGAACCATGGCTGGAGACAATGGACTCTGGAGAGCGAGAGTGAGACGCAAAGAAGTGGTGCGGTTCTGTGCGAGAGTGAAGGAAGAGAAAGAGAATGTGGATGTGCGTGTCTGAGGCGCGAGGAAAAAGAGGACGCGTGTGCTGAAGCCACTGACGCGGATTGGAGCAATGGTGTTGTTGCGTGATGAGAGAAGCACGGTGGTATAGAAAATGAAAGTGAGAGAGGTGCTTGGAAGGTGGCTAGAGGGAGTCTTTGGACTCTCTAACCTGACTTTCAAGAGAGAATTGTTTCTATTTCAGAAAACTCAATTCTCATTAATCTCAAAAGTCCTAATACAAGAGAGGAGTTGGGTATTTATAGTAACCCATACTCCTTAAGAGCTAAGCTAGGAAAAGTAAAATTACAAAAGGAAAACTAAGTCAAGTAGGATTCCATCAGAGGAAGCTTGGGAAGCAAGCTATAGTTGCCAACTCAGCAAAGCAAATGAAGAAGATGGAGTTGCTGTCTTTGGCGCTGAACGTGCAAAGGCCGTGGGCACCAACCGTCCATTTGTGATTCTTTTGGTTTTCTTACGTGGCAGCCTTTTATTAATATTCTACAAAAGCAATGTAAAAGTACTTAGCAAAGAGAAAGAGGACTTAGTAAGTAATACTCCATAAAAGTAAGGTAGTGAGTGCTCCCTCTTCCTCTTGGATTCTCTTGGACATGGCTCTTGTTAAAGGTCCTATGTTAAGCTTAGATGGTCCTCCATCACTATGCGTATTTTCCACAGTAGTGTTTGCCCATGCCAACGTAACCATGCACAACAATAGAACGATTTTCGTGAATACAGATATTGCAAACTAATAATTTTTTCTGCTAATGAATCTGTTACAGGCTGAAAAATAATGGCCTAATGACAAAGGACAAAAATGTCGTTTCACGGTTGTATTTGACTTGAGTTACTAAAAAACATTTATTGTAAAAGTTTATGATAGGATAACATTTATTTAAAAATTACTCTTTTAATTTTTGTTAATTAATCAATTAATTAAAAATAATTTGAGTTATAAGAAAACACTTATTTCAAATGTTAATTTTTTATAATGTTCTCTCACCATCAATTATTTATATTCTGTTAATCTTTTAATTGTTGTGCTAAATTAATTAATTCAATTCATATAGTTGATATAGATGAGTGACGGTCATGTCATTCCTTAATAGGGTGAGAATTGAACAACTATTATTTTCACTTTTAATTAGCATAATGATTATTAATTTTCCTTGTAGAAGACACAAAAGGTTTTTGACGAGAAAGGAAAATTAATGAATGTAGCACAACAATTAACAGAGTAAGAAAATATAAATAGTTAATGGTAAGAGAATATTATAAAAGAATTTGGAATAATTTTTTTTTATAATTAGAATTATTTTTATTAATTAAATGTAAATTAATTAATTAATTAATTAACCTAAAAATGAAAGAGAAAAAATATCAACAAACATCGAATCACTTATAAAGGATCCTGCCTCTGCCAAAAACAGGTATTTTCATTCTAAAGTGCTAATTTGAATTCACAAACTTGGCTTTCTTCTACATTTTTTGGGGTCATGATGATGTGATTGAATTTTCGTTTATGAATTTTAAATTTCAATTGATGTTTTCAAATATCTGTTAACATGAATAATTGGATAAAGCGTTAGCAAAAACTTGCTACTACCTTAATTGACGTGTAGCTCGTTAGTTTCATCATAGTTTTGTACCAAAGTCAAGTATGCATGTGCGTACAGTCATGGTTTTACTACTTAATAAACAAAAGATTATAGTCAAATGTAGTTCTAAGTTGTAGAAACTAACAAACAAAAAGTGAGAATATTTGTCATACTGTATCATCCTTGCAAACACAACTGTTCACATAAGTTATGAACTTACCCTGATTGCTTCATGATTTCATTGCAGATGTAACCTTATTGATTTGATGGTGGAATTGGATCGAATTTTACTCCCAGAAGGAACTGTGGTGGTGAGGGATACCCCTGAAGTAATTGAAAGAGTAGCTGTTGCACATGAAATAAAGTGGAAGCCCTCTATATAATAAAGAACTCGAATCACACGGCAGGGAAAACATTCTAGTTGCAACCAAGACCCTGTGAGGCTCTAATGCTCATCCCACTAACATAGTTGCGTAGTTTAGGTAAAATTTCCTTCTCACCGTTTCGGTGGATGAGGATTTTAAGGCTACATTCACTAGTGCAGAATTGGCCTTTAACGTTATCCAATAGACGTTTGTCCACAAAAACCTCAACGTAAATAATTGACCGGTGACATATCCGTAAATAAGTGAGACTGTAGACGTCCGTGCTTGCAGACCTCCGACGTCTATAATTATACACGTCCGGCCCCCTCTAACAGACGTTTAAAAGGCTGAAGCAATGAACTCTTCAACTTCCCCGTCAGCCTTTTAGACGTCCGTCCTGGAGGGGACCTATAATATTATAGACGTCCGACCTCCTCTAACGGACGTTCAAAAGGCTGAAGCAATGAACTCTTCAACTTCCCCGTCAGCCTTTTAGACGTCCGTCCTGGAAGGGGTCAGACATCTATACCGACCCCCTCTAAAGGACGTTTAAAAGGCTAAAGCAATGAACTCTTCAACTTTCCCGTCAACCTTTTAGACGTCCGTCCTGGAGGGGGCCGGACGTCTATAATATTATAGACGTCCGAGCCCCTCTAACGGACGTCTATAATGCTGCCAGGGTAGTTGAAAAGTTAATGCGTTCAGCCTTTTAAACGTCTGTTAGGGGGGCCGGACGTCTATAATATTATAGACGTCCGGCCCCCTCCAGGACGGACGTCTAAGAGGCTGACAGGGTAGTTGAAGAGTTCATTGTTTCAGTCTTTTAAACGTCCGTTAGAGGGGCACCGACGTGTATAAAATTATAGACGTCTGGCCCCCTCCAGAACGGACGTCTAAAAGGCTGAACGCAATTAACTCTTCAACTACCCTGTCAGCGTCTTAGACGACCGTTCTGGAGGGGGCTGGACGTCTATAATATTATAGACGTCCGACCCCCTCTAACGGACGTTTAAAACCCCCCGCGAATATCAATATTTTAAACCAGAAGACGTCATATTAGTTACTACCCCGACGTCTATAATATTATAGACGTCGGGGCATCCCAGTAACGGACGTCTATTGGCATTTATACCAAAACGCGAACCCGCGAGGAGTTACGCTCACTGTTCATCGTCTTCCTCGCGTTTTCACTTTGCGAGTTGCATTTCCAGGTTGGTTTTTCTCTGTTTTGGACCATTTAATCTTACTTTTAATCCGATTAAATTGTTCAGTGATGAAATATCTTTCATTTGGACCGATTAAAAATCGTTTTCGGTGCGTTTTGGTGCAGTTTGTTGCGTGTTCTTGGGCGGCGTTTTTTGACCTACGTTTTAGGTCGTGCACTCCTCCATGTCCCTCCATTTTCATTATGAATCTGCTCTTCAGGTTAGCTTCTTCGTTAATAATTTTTTTATAGGGTTTTGTGTATGCATGTTTTTTACTTTAAGGTCTGCATGTGTTATTGGCTTTTGAATATGCATGTATTAGTTGTGTTATTATAATTTTCATGTTAGATTATAAGTATGAAATCATTGAGTGACCCTTAGTTCTCGTTTGAAATTTAACACAAACGATTAATCTTTTAATCGTTTGTGTTAAATTTTGAATTGTCCGATTGCACAGTTTGAGAAAATTAATTTTCATAATTTGCAATAACATGTAAGTTGGAGTCTATGGATAAGATCACTACTGGAAAATTTGGATTTACAGACGGCATTTTACCGAAGGCCTTGAAGCCGTCGGTATAGAGGTAATTACCGAAGGCTTATAAGCCGTCGGTAAGGACCTCACTAACTTAAGTCAGAAATTAGGTTCCTCATGCCCCAAATTCATTTTCATCAGCCTCGTCGTTTTGTGCGTATCCTCCCTCTCTTCACACACTTGCCTCCGTTGGTTCACGCTCTGTTAGTTTATCGGTGAGTCACCCGCGGTGGTTGGTCACGGTGGTCAGTGGTGCGTCCATCGGTGTTGGTTCACGGTGCGTGGTGGTTTTGGGGAGTCCGGCACTAGGGTTCGTCCCAGGTTGGTTCTTTCGTTGAGGGCTGGTGGTGTGGAGGTTGAGGGACTTTGTCGGAGGTAAGTTCCACAGAACTTCATTCACACTGTCATGTTCATTTTGGTAAAGCCTAGACAGTGTTGCTGCCTTCATCTACTTTTCATTAACTTCTTAGTATACGGTTGAAGGAACTTGGTTGAGGGCTGCGTTGGAGTGGCCGTTGTGGGGCGTCGCTGTCAAGGCTATCTCGGTTAAGGTAAGTTGTTCGTTTAAAAATTGGTTTGTTCAATCTGTATGATTTTGTTGTGGCATCAGTGTATGTGCTTGTTTGATTGAGAAAGATTGGTTTGTAATTGGAATGAGGGACCTCTCCCAGGCCGTAACTCTCTGGTCTCTGGAACCCTCTACTACACGGCTCTCTCCCTTTTGTTATATACCAACAACCACTTCCTTGCTCTCATGCTTGCTGCTGCCGTGAGTGTGTGTGGAACTGACCATGACATTGTGCTTGCTGCCTTGCTCCACTTCACTTCTACACATGGCTCTTTTATTTTCTTCCAAGTAAAATGCTCCCTTCTGTGTGCTCTCCCCTACGGTTGTTGTCTCTACTTTTCTGCCCTCCACTTTCTACGTGCACCATTTCCAAAAGAAGACAAACATTTGCTCATCATTACCAAATAAACAATTGATTAATTTCTTTTCTCTGTGCTTCCTCTGCCTCGAAACGTGTGTTGTCCAAGGTGGTTGCTGCTGGATGCACCTTGCGTGAAGGTGATGATCAACTTCTCCTTCCAGCCGTGACAGTCTGAGCTTGGGTGTGGCAGCTGCTGCTTGCTGGACTTTGCTGGTGCTGCTGGTTCTCTTCTACACGTTACTGGATCTGCTGTGAAGGCTGTGGGCGTGAAGATGTTGGATGTGGTTGCTGCTACATTTTGTAAGCCAAGAAAATAATTGCCTCCATATGGCTGGACAGCACCAAAAATAAATCCATGATGTTGTCTCCTCTATAGGCCCGTGAGCTTCTCTTCCATCTCAACTGGACGTGAATTTTCCATGAGCTGCTTCTCCAACCGTGACAGCTGTTGCACCTCTTCTTGCTTCCAACGAGCCGTGTGTTGGCTCTCTTGTGCACTCCAAAACTTCTTTAATTTGCAGTGAGAGGTGTGTGGTTGTTCGACGTGTAATGTGCTTCTCATGAGGGCCGTTTGCTTTCTTCAAAGATGGTGGGTGGTCTTTCTCCAAGACCAAGCCGTGACCAAATTTGCTGCTGCCTCTCAAAATCGTTTTCTGGACTTCCTTCTTGAAAGCAATAAAGAACCGAACATTCTTTCAATTTGTGGGCCATGATGTGCTTTTTGTTTTTCAATTGAAGAATCAAAACCAATGTGTGAAGTGGAATAGCACCGTAAAACAATATGCAGACATCTCTTCAACCCAAAGTGAGATTTCTTGTGTGGGGCCGTGACACTACTCCCTTTAATAATAAAATTCAGCACATACTGGAGCTCCATGGGCGTGAACTTTCAAATTGGTAGCCCCCTCTTCCATCAAGCACGGCTTACATAGTCTAAAAAGAATTCTCCAATCTCCCATTTGATTCCAATACATATGCATGCTATATAAAACAAAACCGTGTGGCCCCTCCATCATTTCACGGTCTCCTTCATTTGTCATAAGCCAAATAAACATTCTTCAATCCTAGGTGGCACTCCCATTTTTGTTTCCATCCAAAACTTTGCTTGTAAAATAATTATTCATGGGCCCATTATAATTGGAAGATGACTACCGTGAGGAATTGTGGCAGCTCCTTTGCACAATAGAAAAATCACATATATTATTTGAGAAAACCGTGGACACTTGCACATGTGGTCCCCTTCTTCCATTTCAATTCAAATCATGTTCATTTACTTTCTCCAAGACCGTGTGTGTCACATCAATTCTTGCTTCCAATAGTGATGTGCCACTTCTTACAAGACAAATAAAATTGCTCCTTTAATCTTTGTAGTTGGCAGCTCACGTGCAGAGGAAACTGTTATTTTTTCGTGCCACTTACCGAAGGCTTTTGTCCCTCGGTAAATACCCATCTCATGTCATTACCGAAGGCTTTTGGCCCTCGGTAATTATCGAAGGCTTTTGACCCTTGGTAATTACCGAAGGGCAAAAGTCGTCGGTAATAGTTAGCGACAAGGGATTTACCGACGGCTCGATGTCCGTCGGTAGGCCGTCTGTAAATGTCTTTTTCCAACGGCTTTTGGCTGTTTCCGAGGGATTATGGCCTTCGGTAATGCGCTTTTTTTTTTTGTAGTGGATTGATAAACTTTCGGTTCAGTATTTGTGTTGTTCTCCAGATGCATATTCTCATTTTGTTTCCAACTACTACTGCATTTTTTAAGATATATAATTTTATGTACAAATAATGTATTAAATCTTAGGTTTAATACCTCTTTTGGTCCCTAGAAAGGGGGCCAATGTTCAATGTGGTCCCACCTTTTTTTAAAAGTTCAATGTGATCCCATCTTTTGTAAAAAGTGTGCAATCAAGTCCTTTTTGGAAACGACGTTAAGTTTTTAACGGAGCAGCTGACAGGGTGGACTGAAGTTAGCTACGTGGCTTTATGTGGGTAATACGTGGCAGTGAGAGGGTGATACGTGGCTGTGAGAGGGTAAATCAGAAGTTAGGGTTTGAGTTGTAGAGAAATTAGTAATTTGGGATTTCTTCTTGGTAAGAGTCCCCTCTCGCTTGCTTCACTTCCACCATTTATTTGAGAGTTATTGCTTTTGTTTTTTTTATTAACGTTATTCTTCATTCCATCGTCCATTTCCAAAGCACAATCAAAATTTCCTTCTGGGCACCTCAAAAACAGGTTCTTTGTTTTGTTTCTTTGGGTCCCATTGAGTTGTATCATCAAAAAACAAATTTCGGAGTAAAGCAGAAAACGAGTAAGATAAGGTAAGGCAAATTGGGAACCTGGAACAAGAAAAAGGGTAAAAGAGTGATTGACTTTGAGATATTTGAATTGCTGAGTTTGCTTTGAGTTCAGTTTTCGAAGAGAAGGGGTAATATGAAGGGCAGTCGGGACATTGTTCTGGTGAGCCAATCTTGATTTTACCTAATTGTGGATGGCGTTGTAACCCCAATGCGCGTGTTGGAGTCTGATTCCATTGCTTCGGTGAAAATGAGGATTCAGCAGTGCAAAGGCTTCGTGGTGAAAAAGCAGAAGTTGGTTTCCGATGGCAAAGAGATAGCCCGGATCAAGGAGTATGGTATCGTTGACGACAATGTTCTTCGCCTCTCTGATCTTCTAAGAAATCCCAAATTACTAATTTCTCTGCAACTCAAACCCTAACTTCTGATTTACCCTCTCACAGCCACGTATCACCCTCTCACTGCCACGTATCACCCTCTCACTGCCACGTATTACCCACGCAAAGCCACGTAGCTAACTTCAGTCCACCCTGTCAGCTGCTCCGTTAAAAACTTAACGCCGTTTCCAAAAAGGACTTGATTGCACACTTTTTACAAAAGATGGGATCACATTGAACTTCTAAAAAAAGGTGGGACCACATTGAACATTGACCCCCTTTCTAGGGACCAAAAGAGGTATTAAACCTAAATCTTATTATACAATTTAATGTATAAAATGAATTTTTTGTTTGTTCAATTGAATCTGTTCGTTATACAGGAAAATTGATTGAATGCTAAATATAAGTATATAATTTTTTTTTTAAAAATGATTTTCCGGCAGTTTTGGAAAACCCCTGGTAATTATCGGTCGTTTCGTGAAAACCCCTGAAAGTACTGGCGGTTTTGAAAACCTCAATAATTACTGCCGGTAATTGTGACTCTGTTTTTCCGAGTGGTTTTTGTAACCGCGGGAAACATATTTAGGGGGGTTAAAACCCCGGTAATGTAAAAAAACCCGATAAAATTAGACATTTTTGTAGTGTAGGAATAAATTTAAATGAATTAATTAAGTAATTAAAACAAAAATGAAAAAGTAATAAAACATCAATAATTAATGGTTTAAAAAGTATTATACTATAAAAGATTTCTTTTTCAATAAATGCTTTTCTATAATTAAAATTTATTTTATCAATTAAATTTAAATGAATTAATTAATTAATTATCATAAAAATTAAAAGAGTAATAAAATATCAATAATTAATGATAAAAAGTATAGTATGAAAGAAAATAAATTTTTAAAAAATATTTTCCTATAATTAAAATTACTTTGATAAATAAAATTTAGGGAATTAATTAATTAAAAATTAAAAATACTTACATCACTTTAACGGAAGAATTTTACCAACTAATTTTATAATTTGAATTATTGACAATTTTTTTTAATATAAAAATTTACTATTAATATATATTTTATTATCGAAAATATTCACTATTAAATAATATATATTATGAGAAATTTCGTAGGTAAAATTCATTAATTAATCAAATTTATCAATGAATTTATTTTCGTTGATAAAATTTTATTACTAATTCCAAATTCTTTTTAGTAAATATAAAATAAATCTCAGAACATGTAATGGTGCGTCTTTTATTTTCGTTTCTTTTAATAGGTACTTTCTTTTTTCTTCTTTATTTTCCCCACTTCAACTTTCACTCTTTATATTTGTGTTTTCATTTTTATCTCTTATAATTTTATCATGTTAAACAAAGAAAATCTGTTTGTATTTTATCAGATTTTTAAACAAAAGTTTTATTTAGGTTAAAGATTCTATATTTTTTTTTTTATGATTTTGTCGTTATGTATTAAAAAAAAATATCTTTTACTATCCATTATTTTGTAACCGTTAAATATAAGGCTGGAAATATTTGTATTACTATTAATTTTTTTTAATCGCTACAATTGTTTTTTATTATTTTAAATTTAATTACTAATGACTTAAATGCTTACTTCATCCTCATGAGGTCAATTTTTGTTTAGTATCCAGTTTTAAAAATGAAGATATTGGGTCTCCTTATTATGAAAAATGTATGAATAAGGTCATATTCTTTAAGTTGACAACAACGGCGTTAAGTTCACGCTGATGTGGCCGTACTTTTTCTCTTTTCTCTTATGCTATTCAGTTTTTTCTCTTTCTTGTTCAGTTTTTTTTTTTATGATTTGTTGAACTTATTATTTACCTTATTCATATATTTTTTCATAACATAGGGATTCAATGTCTTCATTTTTAAGAGGAAGATACTAAATAAAAATTCAGCTCTTAACGTGGGGACGAAGTAAACATTTAAGCGTAAGCATTTAAGCCATTACTAAATGTATTGTTTTCATTCTCATGATATTTGTTCACAGTGCTTTTATAGTTCTCTTCATCATTATTCTTAGATTACATCAATTCCTCCCACGCTATATATCGTGGAATCAACCCAGCCAGAGATTACATTATTTTACTTCTGTAATTTTAGGGTTAATTAATTCATTCATTTATAATTTATTGATAAAAATAATTTTAGTTATAGAAAAATATTGATACCAAATTTTTTTATAATATAATAATTTTTTTATAAAGGTGTACATAATTCAAATGAAAGTGGAAGTAGAAAATAAGTATCCATGAGAAGTGTGTAAGTGTACTATTTTTCCATATAAAGAACATAATTACTTTTATAGCATTTGTTATAGGTTGGTTCTTGTATCTACATCATCTTTCTTAATATACCAATGATAATCTGAACATATATTGGTATCTCTAGGTTCGTCGTATGCATCAAAATGCGACAAATGACCATTTTTCAATTGAAACGAACAAAAAGACATTGTTTTCTCAAAAAACGTTAGATTGAAAACTCCATTGGAAGCTTTGATTAATATGGAGAAGATGAAATCTAATGTCATCATCTTTTGATTTGCAGTGAGTGTTTAAATTTTCTTTCAAAGTATTCCTAATCTCCACAGTAATTCCTTTTGCCCATCCTAACTTAAGAAATGCACACCAAGATAACGATTTTCGTACAAAGAGACATTGGAAATTCTTACAGCTCCTACTAATGAATCTGTTATATATATACAAAGGCTAAAAAACAATGGTATAAAGTTGAAGGAAAAAAATTTCTTTTCATTGTTGTATTTGATCTGAGTTACTGAAAAGACTTATTCTAAAATTTTAATTATAGATAACATTTATTTAAAAATTACCCTTTTAATTTTTGTGTTAATTAATTCATTCATTCATTCACATTTGGTAAAAATAATTTGAGTTATAAGAAAACATATATTTAAAATGATCTTTTTTATAATCTTCTCTAGCCGTTAATTATTTATATTCTATTACTCTTTTAGTTGTTGTGCTAAATGAATTAATTCAATCCATATAATTGACATAGATGAGTGGCGATCGTGTCATTCCTTAACAGGATTGGAATTGAACAACTTTCAGTTTCACTTCCAATTAGCACACGATTATTAATTTTATTTGTAAAAGACACAAAAGATTTTGATAAAGAAAATACTTACAAAACATATGGGAAAACTAATGAATGTAGAACAACAATTAACAGAATAATAAAATATAAATAGCTAATGGTAAGGGAATATTATAAAAGAATTTGGAATAAATGTTTTCTTATAATTAGAATTGTTTTCAGCAGTAAAATTTAAATTAATTAATTAATTAACCCAAAAATAAATGAGAAAAAATATTAAAATTTAATTTTGAAAAAAAATCTTATAATATGTTTCCTTACAATTAAAATTAGTTTTAGCAATAAGTTGAAATGAATTAAAAAATTTAAAAAGTAATAGAACATCAATAAGTAATGGTTTCAAAAATATTATATTATAAAAGAATTTTGTTTGGAATAAATGATTTTGTGTACTTTAAATTTATTTTATCATTTAAATTTAAATGAATGAATTAATTAACATAAAAATTAAAATAGTAATAAAATATCAATAATTAATGATAAAAAATATTATAAAATAAAATAAATTTATAATAAATATTTTCTTATAATTAAAATAAATGTTATAAATATAATTTAGGGAATTAGTTAATTAAAAAATAATAAAATATCCATAATTTAAAATTTAAAATACTCACATCACTTCTACTTATAACCAATTTATATTACCCAATAATTTTACCCAATAATTTTACCCAATAATTTTACCCACTAATTTTATAATTTTAATTATCAATAAATTTTATTAATAAAAGATATATTTATAATATATATTTTATTTGTCGATAAAAAATTCACTATTAAATAAAATATATATTATGAAAACATTTGTAGGTAAAATTCATTAATTAATCAAATTTATCAATGAATTTATTTTGTTGATAAAAATTTATTGTTAATTCCAATTTTTTTTAGTCAATGTTAAATAAATCTCAGAACATGTGATGTTGCGTCTATTATTTTCTTTTCTTTTCCTAGGTACTTTCTTTTTTCTTCTTTATTTTCCGCATTTAATCTTTCACTTTATAATTGTGTTTTCATTTTTTTTCTCTTATAATTTGATCATGTTAAACAAAGAAAATCTGTTTGTATTTTATCAGATTTTTAAATAAAATAAATTTTTATTTAGGCTAAAGAATCAATATTCTATTTTTTTTTTATGATTTTGTCATTATGTATTAAAAAAAATATTTTTTATTAGCCATGATTTTGTAACGGTTAAATATAAGGTTAGAAATATTTGTATTACCGTTAATTTTCTTTAATCGATACAATTGTTTTCTATTATTTTAAATTTAATTACTAATTGTATTATATTTGTTCATCTTCATTCTTATTATATTTTTTTATATTACCTTTATCGTTCTCTTCATCATTATTCTTATCTTACGTTAGGTCTTCAATTCCTGGTAAAATTACATATTTTTGTAATACTTAATAATTCAAAAGTTAAATAAATGTAAGTGGAAATATAAGATAAATATCCATGACATAGAATTGTAGGTTTACTGTTTTTCTTTATAAAAGGGTACATAGTTCAAATGAAGCACATTAGTTCCATTTATAGCATTTGCGATAGGTTGGTTCCTCGTATCTACATGGTCCATCTTTCTTAATATACCAATGGCAGTTTGAACATATATCGATATCCCTAGGTTCATCGTATGCATCAAAATATAACAAAGGACCATTTCCCCATTGAAACGAACAAAAAAACAGTGTTTTCCCAAGAAAGTGAGGTTTAAAACTCCATTGGAAGCTTTGGTTAATAGGGAGAAGGTGGAATCCAAGATCATCATCTTTTGATTTGCAGTGAATGTTTAGATTTTCTTTTCCCTCCAAACTATTCGTAATCTCCACAGTAGTTCTTTTTGCCCATGCCAACGTGAGCATGCACAACAATAGAACAATTTTCGTGAACACAGACATTGCAGATTCTGATAGCTCTTTTTCTGCTAATGAATATGTTATATATATATATATATATATATATATATATATATATATATATATATATATATATGCTGAAAATTAATGGCCTAATGTTGAACGACAAAAATGTCTTTTCACTGTTGTATTTGACCTGAGTCAAATGCATTAAGGCATTTAATTAAAACTTATTAAATTATATAATATTATGTCAAGATAATTGATTATATGATTGATTAACATTCCAAAGTGGAAGTGTAATTCAGACAGATAAGGAAAGAAATTTAAATAAAAAGTTTTAATTTATTAGGTAGAGTTTATTTTTTAATTAAATGCATGAGAGGAATGCATGAATAATTAATGAAAAAGAGTACCAAAGGATGTGTTATTATTATTTGATAGATAAATAAAAAAATTAAACTGATTAAAATCTTTAATGAAATAAAGTAAACTTTTATTGAATGAAAAGTTTATTATCATATAAAATAGATAATGTATTTCTAGTCATTATGCATGGAAGGGATACGACAGCGGTTCCAGAACCGATATATATTCAGGCAAGGTAAAAAGGTGGGTCTTGATTCAAAATCGAAGCAAAAAATGTTATGATTTTGCCCCAGTTCAAAAAATGTTATGATTTTGTCCCGGTTCAAAAAACCCAAAACAGTAAACCAAAAACAAATTAGGTTTTTTGCCTCAATTGGATCAATAATAGAGGCAAAAGACCCTTTTCTATCTCAATTGGATCTAGAATTAAGACAATAGACCCTTTTCTACTTCGGTTGGATCCAGAACCGAGGCAATAAACCCTTTTTTGCTTCGATTTTTACCATAATCGTTGTCTAAAGTTCAATTTTTTTTAATAAAATAACAGTTTTGTTTCTTCAACATTCCATATCATAGAAGCATCATATTACAGAAGACCTGCTTGCATATAATAGCGAGTAATCCTTCTAGATTTTCTAGAAAATGTCGTTTTCTATTTTTTAGAAGTTTATTTTATTTTATTTTATTTCAAATTTTTCAAAAATATTTAAAATAGTTAGACTTTGAATTTTGAGCTGAAATGTTTTGTGAGGGGTTTTCATGATTATTTAGTTTTTCCGACAAATTTTCAGGACATTTCGAGTTCATTTTACCATACTCTCTGTCTTACCTATACCTATGTTTTAATGTATATGATGTACGAAGAACAAACAACCAAACCAAACCAAACGAAAAGAAAGTTTATCAAAAAGCTAAAACAAAACAAAACTAACCTTGAAGGTGGGTGTGGTGCTAAAACGAAAATGTCACAAAAGAGTATCTGTGGATAAAACTAATCTGTCAAAACGAAAGAAAATCATACCTAAAGTACTTAATCAAGGTATAATGAAAGAAAAATAAAAGAAATGTTGAGGTTGATGGTCACAAAAATGGAGAATGAAGAGAGCAAAGTGGCGACATCATATAGAAAACGAAGAAGAACGAAGAAGAAATGTGCAAGAGGTTCTCTTACTTCGAGAAATTTAACCCTAGAAATGGATGTTATTACCTCGGCTATTTTTTTAACCGAAGCAATAAGGAGTTTTATTGGCTTACTTCTATTAAGAATTGAAGCCTAAAGCCTCCCAAAAAAATTAAGAAAATAATATTTTTAATTATTGTATGTCTCAGTTCATGCCATAACCGAAGCATAATGACTCTATGGCCTCAGTTCTCTAAATAATTGAGGCCATAGACCTAGTCAAAAAACGAGTCAACTAAAAAGTCAAATTTACAGAGAAATTTGATCTCAATTGTTTATAGAATCGAAACCATTGACCCCTTTAGACTTCGGTTCTTTTTTAACCAATGCATATATATTTATGATAATTACAAAAATGTCACCGCGTCATTTTATTGCAACGAAATCGATTTCAACTACGCGAGTTAATATCCAATTTTTTTTATTAGTCAATCGAACTTCTAACTATAATATTTGAAGAAATTAAAACCAAATCAATAACTTTTTATATACAAGTCACGTGTTCACTATAATTTATCCTTAAATTATAAGGTTCTAATAAGGATGTAAAAATATATATTCGTATCTAAATTTAAAATACAATCATAACAATTGTCCTTCTAGTCTCTCTTTTTGTTATTAATATTGGAAAAGGCATATGTTACTAAATATCCCTATACTTAGTTAGAACATCTCGAGGGTGATATACTATATTGTCAGCTAATAATATATTTTGACACAATTTTGACCCATCCGTAAATGAATTTTTAATTATTTTTTTTTAATTTTTGACATGGAATCACTAGTTTAAAAATTAGAGAACCAATCTTCTTAGTTACAGCGTCTCTTTCATTAATTCTTTCTACATTCACTTTGAAACTTCACTTTTTTAGTTTCTTCGTCTTGCTTATTGTTGCTTCTTCGTTGTGTTTGGTCCATTAAAAGCACCATTTTGTTAAACCTAGCATTTGGCACTTTTGTTTCATTGATGTGCTTGCTCCATTAAAACTTACCATTTCGCCTAACTTAGTGTTTGTCATCGTTGATATTTGTTTACTTTTTGGGTGTGTCTTCCTTGCCTTCATTAGCTAATTTGTGTTTGGTTCTGTTTTAGTAAAGTCCAACAATACATCTTCAAGTAAGAAACATAATCTAATTTCAATGTTGATAAAAAGTTTTGATTTTTTTTTGTTATGGGGTGGTTTAGGAATTAGATTAGAATATATTTGGTTATTTCAGTGTTATATTCTTTAGTCATTTTTGGTTTGTGTCAATGTTACATAGAAGTTGTTTATCTTTTATGATGTTGTAATTTCACTTTATTGTTGATTTGTGTGGTTAATTCAACAATAAAATCTTTTACCAGACATGGTGGTTAACTATAAAAATGGTAAATCAAAATAATAACAAATCATTTATATATAAATATATATATTTGTATGTATCTATGTATGCACGCACGCACACAAGCACGCATGTACGCACGCATGCACGCATGTATGCACGCATGCACGCATGTATGCACGCATGCATGTATGCATGTATGTAATATATATATATATATATATATATATATATGTATATATATATATATATATGTATATATATATATATATATATATATGTATATGTATATATATATACATATGTATATATATACATATATATGTATATATATATATATATGGGTTTGCTCATGCGCGTATGCTTGTTTTTCGATTGGTACATTTTAGTAATGTGTATCGAGTTTTAGTAGACAAAAATACCCTTATATATCATAGATTCTAAGTCTTAAGGTTAAGGGTATTTTAATAATTTTCATTCTCAAAACTAAAAAAAAGAAACCCTAAACTCTTGCTCACCTTCCTTATTCCTCTCAACCCTTTCTCTTATATTTCTCTCATTTCAACATTTTATCTGTCATTCTATGTAGTCCCGACTGAAAAAATCAGAAACATTGGCGGTTAACCAATCTTACAAAAAATGATTTTATAATGAGTTTTCATTTTATAATTTTTGTCTTATCTAATTTTATCCAATTTTCACAAACATAATGACATCAAAGGAATTGGTAATTGGCCTGGAAAAAAATCAGAAACACTTGTTAAACAATTTCTTACAAAAAATGATTTTATAATGAGTTTTCATTTTATAATTTTTGTCGTATATAATTTTATTTAATTTTCACGAGCATAATGACATCCGAAGGAATTGGTAATTGACCTAGAGGGTTTTTTTTAGAGATGATGATTCAACCTATGCAGATGATGAAATTATAAAGGTTAGTAAAGATGGTGAAATTGAAGAGATCTTGAATGAACCTTTGCCTGAAAGTGAATATGCCAATGACTCAACTCTTTACAAAGACAAATTGTTTAACGACAAGTGTTTCTGATTTTTTCAATTGGGACTACAATAGAAATGACAGAGAAAAGGTTGGAGTGAGAGAGATAAAAGACAAAGGGTTGAGCGGAATGAGGGAGGTGAACAAGAATGAGGGAGGTGAACAAGGGTTTGGGGTTTCTTTTTTTTAAGTTTTGAAAATTTTAAAATAAAACATTTATTAATAAAAACAAATAAGATATTTTAACTAATTTAAAATAATTCAATTTGATTTAGTTTGTAGTGTAGTTCAATTTATATATAATTATTATAAAATTAAAAGAAAACAATTCCACCTGTATCAAACTGAAAGAAATTATAAGGTGAGGTCGTGAAAGAGGTGAACTGTTGTCACAATGTTTGAGAAAACAATCCCACCTTGATCATGAAAGTAAAATCTATTACTTATATTTACTGAAGACCTATATGATCGGTAATAATTTTATGACCTTACCTTAGAATTAACTCTATCATGTGTTGAGTTGTCCCGCATTTGGTGAGTGACACTTCCTGCGCTTAAGCCTTCTAGAGGACGCCCAAGCTTCGTGTTGTTGGCGCTCAAACGCCCCAAAAGGGGCACTCAGGTGGTGGGCGGTGGTTTGCTACGCTGAAGCCTCCAAAAAGGGCGCCCCAACCTCGAGCTTCCTTCCTTCTGGTGCTTTTTCTGGACCTTTCCGAGCTCTATCTCCTTAGCACTTTATCCCTGCTGCTTTCCATATTAACTCATTTTCTATCAAAACAAAGGGAATTAGTCATAAAATCATCAAATTCACCCTCAACTCTCTTATTCACACAACTTAACAGAAAAATATGATTCCAAGAACGTTTCTAAGCAGAAAACGGTGTATTTAGCATCAAAATTACATCACAGATAACGATATTTTCAACCGTTAACAAGTTTATATAAGTAAGTGCAAACCTCATCTTACAAGTTAATTTTGTAAGTTTGACTTAACAAAATTTGAATTATGTTGTATAGAAATGATTATTGAAAATGCTAAAGACTTGTATCAATATGTAATCACATATATGAGATGATATGTGAATTATTTTTTGAGTTGTGAATTAAGAATTGAAAATTATGTTGTAAAATGGATCATTCAAATATACCAAAGGATGTCGACCTTGGGAATTGGCCGACGTTAAAGTATAATATGACGTCGAATTATCATTAAATCTGACGTCAAATAGCTTAAAGGATTTCAAAAAGAAATCCATTCTTAAAAAACATAGGTTTAGAAATGAAAACAAAACGAAAAGAAATACATTATAACAAAACATAGGCAAAAAATGAAAACCAAACTAGTAAAAGAACCATAGGTTATGTAAAATGGAGTAGGATTTTGAAATCCATATCTGTTAACTTTTTGCTCTGGGTTTGTATCATACTTTCAAGCTTCACAAAAACTGATCATAAAGACAACAAAATGCCTTGCTTTTGTAAACTTGAAGGAGTTGATACAAACCCAAAGACAAAAAGTTATAAAAATGAATTTGAATAAGAAAGCTCTACTTGGAACCAAAAGTTTGGTGAATGGAGGTGTAGGGTTTCAAAAGGATCTGAAACTCTATTTAAAGTGTAAATGTTGGGAAGCATATGAGTGTTTAGTATTCATTTATTTTGGATTGGACGTCAGTTGTTGCTTGAGCGGACGTTATACGTTTGCTCTGGTTAAAGTTTAATGTCGAAGGTGTTAATGGTTGGACGTCATTTAGTTTAAGACGTCGAATGCTACATCTACATGATGTCTACCAGTTGAATTTATTTACAATACTGTCACCGATCATTGTTAACATTGACTATTTTGTGATTGGACGTTGAATGTGTTACATTATACACTATTTTTGTACTAGTGATAGTACATAGATTCAAACCTGGTTTTTATTTTCCAATTTCTTTCTTTTTCTTTGCTTTTCTCTTTAATAGATTATATTTGAATGTTTATGATAGATGTAATTATTTGTATATTAATTGAATTATTTTTGAAATCTCACATTAATTAGTTATAAGGTTAATTTAGAATATATAAGTGAATGCAAACATCATCTTATTACAAGCCAAATTTGTAAGGTTGAGTTAGACTTAAAGTTTATTTCTTAACAAAATGTAAATTATGTTGTTTGAAAATTACTATTGAAAATGATGAAGACTTGTATGAATATGTTGTCACATATCTTGGATGATATTTATGTGAATTATTATTTGATTTCTGTATTAAGGATTGAAAATTATGTTGTAACAAATCTCCTTGTTTCATTGATGATCTAAGTCACATAGACTAAGATATCATCATGTGGTAAGAAACTGAGGAAAGTTTTTCAACATTGTGACATGGATAAGTGTCTTTGCTTCTCGGGGATTTAGTCTCAATCGATATCATAATATTGCTCAAAACTAAATCGCTTAATGTGAGTTCTTTTTCATAGGGACAACAAAAAATCATTTTTCAATCTAACTGGGGTGTTTTCACATCTCAATGTCGATGGATAAAATTAATTTAGTGTATAGATTATTGATTTCGTGTACCAATTTCACCCACACACTCAATTATTATAATCTCTTTATTACTCGAATTTCAATGATAATCTCGTGCATCACTAGTCTATATTTTTGTTTTATTTGGTTTATTTATAAAGATGAAAATGGAAATGCAACAACAATCAATGAGGTGTAGCGTAAAAGTGATAAAACTCAAAGTGGTATATGTGGTGATCGGAGAAGTTGCAATAAAGTAACAAGAACATTGAAGTAAATTGCATAAAGAAAATTACTAAGGAAAGAAAATTGCAACCATCAACATTGGATTAACCATTTTTCCTAGGAGTAACAAAGTACCTGACTAAATAAAGGCAGGTCGAGAAATGCGTTTGAACCTGTCAACACACAATACTCTCGCCCATCCAGCCCACCAACCTGTCAGACCAGATGCAAGGCAAGACATGCAAACTCGTCGGCTTGTTACACGTTAATTAACTTAGCTCGCAAAATTAGGTTTGTATGTTGTGTTTTTGGCTTTTCTGGGAGTGTAAACGCCATGAGAGTATGAACGTTGCGAGAGTGCAAACACCATCGTGAAACTATGAACACCACAATAGTACAAATGTTGCGAGAGTGTGAACTTCGCGAGACTGTGAACGCCGCGAGAGTGCGAACGTTTGTGAGAATGCAAACATCAATGTAAAACTATGAACACCACGAGAGTACGAACACTATGAGAGTGTGAACTTTGCGAGATTGTGAACCTCGTGAGACTGCGAACGTCACTAAACTTTGAATGTGAATCCCTCTCAACTATCTTTTCATAGTCTGAATCTAGTCTCACCCTATCTTTATAGGGTGGAGCAAGGCAAGGTAGAAGAGTGAAGCAAAGGCACCACATGTTTATGTTTTTGTTGTCATTGATTTGCCTTAGTTCATTTTCTAGGTTCGTGTTGCAATTGGTTTACAATTGACATTGTCAATTCCTCTATCTACTTGTAATCTGAGAATCAAGGTTAGAAATTAGGGTTTTTTTAATTAGGGTTATTGCAAACATAGAATAGAATACCACATCTTGCTACTACAGTAAAACATGTTGGGTGTTTCTTCCAAAAGAATTTGGGTCAAAGAAGAAATTGGAGAGTTGTTCTTCTAGAAGTAGCAACATAACATTGGTGGGAATCTTCCAAACCATTTTCTAATTGCTAGCATAGCTCGATTCAATTTTGGCAGGCCAAAAATAGTTCGAATTGTCTTATTTTATCACCCCTGATTTTTTTGTTTGCAGTGTTTTAGTATGTATGAATTGTTCCATTTGTCATTCTTGTAAAATCAAAATAAACCTATTTATATTTTCAACCGTCCTTGGACAATTACATATTTGAATTTATATTTGGACAAATTACATATAACTACCCTAAAAACTACCCTTAATGGTTTCTGAATAAAAAGTTGACTTCTAATGGGTTACATGTTTATCTTATGACATCCAACTCATAAAGGATCATTTAGTAAAATTTTCTTTTATTTATTTCGTCTCTAGAATATAATGCTTTTGGTTTACAACTTATGGGTCCTGAAAGCTCAAAATAACTTATGAGGATACAATTGTCCTTCACTCACATCGTCACTATAAATTTTTTTAGGTGCTATAATCCTTCGTTTATCATCTTAATAAGGTTGGACGCTCAATCGATTGAGCGACGTAAGATTTCATTTTCGACCGATTGTATATATAACATTACCTTTTGGTCTCGCAACGCTTTAAAAATTCTAAATAATTTTTTTCTACTTTTCAATTGCCTCAACATATAGTTTAAGAAAGAGTAATAAAAATATATAAGTTTAAGAAGGTGTAGTAATAAAAAAAAATGTAAGTGGAGGTATAACATAAGATAGAAGTGTAGGGTTATCATTTGTCTTTATAAAAGAATAGATAATTAAAATAAAGCACATCAATTCCATTTATACCATGTGAGAATGCCAGATTCGTACCTACATGGTCCATCTTTCATAATATACCAATGGCAGTTTAAACATATACCTGAATCTCTACTTTGGTCAAATGCATCAAAATGCAATAAAGGACCATTTTCCCATTGAACCGAACAAAAGAAGAGTGTTCCCCCAAAAAAGTTAGTTCCAAAACTAAATTTGTAGCTTTTGTCAATAGGGAGAATGTGGAACCCAAGATCATCATCTTTTGATTTGCAGTGAACATTTATAGTTTCATATCCCTCTAAACTATTCGTAATTTCCACACTAGTTGGGTCTGCCCATGCACATGCCAATGCCAGCATGCACAACAACACAACGATTTTCACTAATGTATACATTGCAAATTCTCATGTTTTTTTCTCTTCAATCTGGTATATATATATATATATATATATATATATATATATATATATATATATATATATATATAATGGCATGATGTTAAAGGACAAAAATGTCTTTTTATTTTTTATTTGACCTGATGGAAAACATTTATCTCAAAATTTTAATTATTGGAAACATGTATCCCAAAATTCTCTGAGCATTAATTATTCATATTCTATTACTTGTTGTGCTAAATTAATTAATTCAATTCATATAATTAACATACATGAGTGAGGTCAATTCAAATAGCTAATTAATTAATTAATTATATTTTATTAACTCTTATTTCCACTTCTACATTATTACTGATTTTAACATACATGATTGTTAATTTCATATGTAGAAGACACAGAACATTCTGATGGAGGAAATCTTTGTAAACATATGGCAAAACTATCAATGTTGCACAACAATTAACTGAGCAATAAAATATAAATAACTAATGGTAAGAGAATATTATAAAACATATTTGGAAAAAAATGCTTTTTTATATTTAGAATTATTTTTATCAATAAATTGTAAATTAATTAATTAACCCAAAAATAAATGAGTAAAAAATATCATCATTAATTTTGAAAAAAAATCTTATACTATGTTTCCTTACAATTAAAATGTTTTTATCAATAAACTTAAATGAATTAATTAATTAATTAACACATAAATAAAAAAAGTAATAAAACAATACTAATTAATGGTTTGAAAATATTATACTATAAAAGAAATTTTGTTTGTAATAAATGCTTTTCTATAATTAAAATTTATTTTATCAATAAAATTTAAATGACTTAATTAACACAAAAATTATATAATATCAATAATTAATGATGAAAAATTAGAATAAAATAAAATAAATTTATAATAAATATTTTCTTATAATTAAAATTACATTTATAAATAAAATTTAGGAATTAATTAAATAAAATAAAAATTAAAAATAATGAAATATCAATAATTAAAAAGTAAAAATACTTACATAGCTTACCATTTTATATTACGAAAGGATTTTATGGACTGATTTCAAAATTTTAATTATTGACAATTTTATTCATAAAATAATTCACTAATAATGCATATTTTATTTATTGATAAAATAAATTTACGAATAGATAAAATATATATTATGACAAATTTTGTACGAATAGATAAAATATATATTATGACAAATTTAGTGAAAAATTTCGTACGAATAAATAAAATATATATCATGACAAATTTAGTGACAAATTTTGTAGATAAAATTTATTAATTAATCAAATTTAGCAACAAATTTACTTTCGTTGACAAAACATTATTCTTAATTTCATTTTTTTACAGTAAATGTTAAATAAATCTCAAAACATGTGATGCTGCGTCTATTATCTTCTTTTCTTTTCTTAGGTACTTTCTTTTTTCTTCTTTATTTTCCGCATTTCATTTTTCTCTCTTCTTTATATTTGTGTTTTCATTTTTTATCTCTTTTAGAATTTGATCATGTTATACAAAGACAATCTGTTTGTATGTTATCTGATTTTCAAAAAAAATAAATTTTGATTTGGGCTAAAGATTCTATATTTTATTTTTTTTATGATTTTGTTATTATGTATTAAAAAAATATTTTTTACTAGCCATTATTTTGTATATGTTAAATATATGGTTAGAAATATTTGTATTATCATTAATTTATATTAATCGCTTCAATTGTTTTATATTATTTTAATTTTAATTATTAGTTGTATTGTCTTTGTTCGTCTTCATTCTCATTATATTTGTTCATATTACCTTTATGGTTCTCTTCATCATTATTCTTATATTACATTAGGTCATCAATTCCATCCCACACGCTCGTAATTCCAATGTCAACAACCACCACCACCGGTCCTTTGATGCCCCTGTTATGGTCTTCCCTCCACTTCAAGGTCAAGCTCATGTGCAACAACGATTGTTGAATCCAACCCACGACAACCACCGCATTGTCACTGGCGACACCACGAGAAAGAGCTAGATAATATGCTACACAATTTTTCTATAATTTGGCTATTATCTATGATTATATTTGTATCGTAAGACGGTTTGATCAGCCGCAAATCGAACCGTCAATCTTGGATATTTACAAGTAACTCTCGAGACCGGAAGATCAAGAAAACCGAACCGTCAATCTTGGATATTTACAAGTCTTGAGATCGGACGATCAAAAAAGTGAATCGATCAATCATATGAACCATGACAATTAACTTTCATGATAATCAACTTAAAAGTTAACCTTGACCCTACATCCACCAGTACAAAATGAGTTTTTTAAGCCTTTTATTTTGGGCTTTTTAAGTCTATTTTACAACAGACTTAGATTCGACATTCGTAAATTTTAAGTCTGTTGTTGACTAATTAAATCTGTTGTTGACTAACTATTGTATATTTATAAATAAAAATAAGCAAATTAAATTTGTTACTTTTTAAATTTTATTTGTTTAATCTAAAATCTAAAGTACAACCAAATTTTCATAATAAAAATATATATTATAAATTGTGCAATTCAAGTACATAATATAAAGTTTCAAAATCAAAATAAAGAATAAAATGTTTAACTTAAAATTTATAGTCTAAACAAAGTTTAACTTAATCTTTTAAGTCTAAACATAACCTAAACAAAACTTAAACAACACCTAATCTTCACATTGAAGAAAATAACTTGTCCATTGCTAATATACTTCAGGAAGTGTTTACAACTAATCTGCCGATTGGCCGGTAAAACAAAAAGGAAAATTAAATATAATTAATAATAAAATAATAAATAATAAAATAAAGTGAAGAAATTTATAATAAAACCTTAAAAGTGAATTTTTCAGTGTCATTTTTAAAAGCATTCTATCAAATTAATCACGATAAAAACCATGCAACTGAACTAAAATTATATCTAAATCATACACACTAATTTTCACAAAAATAAAAAAAATATAAAAAAAATCAGTAGCCCCTTTTTAATCATAAAAAAAATATCCAAATGCATTAGGATCTAATTCACCACCCAAAACTTTCAAACTTATTACCAACTTCACAAGAACTATATAATACTATAAAACTACTTTCACATAGTCAATTAACAAAATTCTGCACCAACTTCACGTGATATATATAATATTAGAACACTACTTTCACACACACACATATATACATATATATATATATACATATATATATATATACATATATATATATATACATATATATATATATACATATATATATATATACATATATATATATATACATATATATATATATACATATATATATATATACATATATATATATATATATATATATATATATATATGGGTTTGCTAACGCGCGTACGCCTGTTTTTCAGTTGGTACATTTTAGCAATGTGTACCGAATTTTAGTAGACAAAAATACCCTTATATATCATGTATTCTAAGTTTTAAGGTTAAGGGTATTGTAATAATTTTCATTCTCAAAACTTAAAAAAAAAAAAAAGAGAAACCCTCCAAACCCTTACTCACCTCTCTCATTCCTCTCTTTCATCTTTCTCACTCCAATCTTTTCTCTGTCATCCCTACTGTAGCCTCAATTGAAAAAGTAAAAAACACTTGCCGTTAAACAATCTTACAAAAAAATTTTATAATGAGTTTTCATCTTATAATTTTTGTCTTATCTAATTTTATCCAATTTTCACAAGCATAAAGGAATTGGTAATTGACCTGGAAAAAATCAGAAATACTCGCAGTTAAACAATTTCTTACAAAAAATAATTTTATAATGAGTTTTTATTTTATAATTTTTGTCTTTATCTAATTTTATCTAATTTTCACAAGCATAATGACATCAAAGGAATTGGTAATTGGCCTGGAAAAAATCAGAAACACTCGTTGTTAAACAATTTCTTACAAAAAATGACTTTATAATGAGTTTTCATTTTTTAATTTTTGTCGTATATAATTTTATCTAATTTTCACAAGCATAATGACATCCAAAAGAATTGGTAATTGGTCTGGAGAGTTTTTTTAGAGATGTTGATTCAACATATACAGATGATGAAATTAGAGAGGTTAGTCAAGATGGTAAAATTGAAGAGATCTTGAATGAACCTTTGCCCTGAAGGTGAATATGTCAATGACTCAACTCTTTACAAGGACAAATTGTTTAAAGCCAAGTGTTTCTGATTTCTTCAATTGGAGCTACAGTAGGGATGACAGAGAAAATGTTAGAGTAAAAGAGATGGAAGAGAAAGGATTGAGAGGAATGAGATAGGTGAGTAAGGGTTTGGGGGTTTCTTTTTTTTTTTTAAGTTTTGAGAATGAAAATTATTAAAATATATATATAATACTATATCGCTATTTTCAACTAGCCAATTATCCAAAAATTCTACAGCCATTAGAAGAAATTATTCTACCCAAAAACATGCGTTAGCTTCACAAATGGAAAACAGCGTCAGATTTATTTTCAGAATAAAACCATACACCAAAAAAATTGGATCCAGCATCCATCTCAACAAAGAACAAGCAACAGTTTTCCTTTAAAATAAATCCAAAACAAGGATCTTAGTGGAAAAAAAATTAAGTTCATGACACTAGTATCAGCCATATGCACCCAATTGTTTTTGAACAAAAGTTTAATGGCTTAACGAAATATAATTATAATGCACAGCATAGAATACAATAGGTATGACAGCAATACCGCATGAAATACTTATCCAATGAAAAGAAAACTGAATGGGATTAAAGGCACCAAATCCCCGGTAGTTCTACTCTCCATACATCGTTTTCACCACCACATCCTCAATTCCCCGATAGCTCAACAAAACATGAAAACCTAAAACCCCCAACCCAAAACAAAACAAAAACAAATTCAATAAAAACACATGGCGTCTTCAGTAAAGTTAACACCAACTACTAGGAAATTCTCAGACCTAGGAGAAAACAAAACAGAATCAGAAATAAACATTGAACAAACCAATCCTAACACCCCCTCCCCCGAAAACAGAAATTGCTATTACATCCTTAGAAACCAGAAAGGGAATGATAATCAAAAGAAAACAGTGAATACCATAGAGAAAGAAAAACAAAATCATAAACTGTGGTAGCAACAAAAACCCTTAAGCTGCATAATTAACTCACATGAGCAGAAAAACACCAACGTTTGTCAAAAAAGTGCAAACTTTAGCACATCCGTGTGCACCCATAAGCTTCCCCAACTTACCGAGAATGAGAACACAGCCCACCAAACGAGAGCGAGAGAAACCGCGCGCGGGAGAGGAGTTGTTGACGCGTTGTGGTGAGCTGTCGGTGGTGAGTCACCAGAGGTCTTTGTTGCGGCAAGAGATGGGGAGATGTTGATGCGTGGGATGAGAGATTGGAACAAATCTGTCGAAGGGGAGGGAGAGAAATTGCTAAGTGGAGGGATGATACTGTGTAGCATAAATTAAAAGATAAATCTAAGTCTAAAATTACCATACTTAACCATTTAATTAAGTCGGTTGAAAATTCAATAGATGTAAAATATATTTGAAATATAAATTTACATCTGTTATTGACTTAAAAGAGTTAAATTTAAGTTTCTTATTTATAAAAGTGCTACTGCACATCTTTTAAGTCTGTTTTTTTTAAATAGATTTAAATTGACAGACTTAAAAGGTCTATATTGTATTAGTGATCTTGAAGCATTTTGGCGCCTACGAGAGGATGAGTATTTCACAACCAATAAGCCCTA
This sequence comes from Vigna umbellata, assembly GCF_029865625.1. Lineage (NCBI taxonomy): Eukaryota > Viridiplantae > Streptophyta > Magnoliopsida > Fabales > Fabaceae > Vigna > Vigna umbellata. Next base: position 18,353,333 of record NC_142171.1, on the reverse strand, counting down.
TAGTGACTTTAAGGAACATGACATTCAACATCCTGACAGAAGAATCGAAGAATCAATCCAGTTAGTTGGAGATGATAAAGAACATGCAATGGAAGATGAAGGAAATGCAACGAAGATATGAAAAGGAGCTAATGGCACTCACAGCTGAGGATGCGACCATACACCAACAAAGCACTTGACAATCAGTGCCTCGACCATTAACTAAACCACAAGAACATCAGCCCACTCCAACCAAGCCTAAAGAAGACTCGTGCAGAACTGCCCATGGGGGCAAAACGAGAGCTAGTAGAGAAAACTCGTCCATGCAAACGGTCAACACAACCAATCTACATCCTTTCACACTAGCCATCATGGAGACTCTCAAGCTCTCAGTCTCCCCAACCATCGAGAAGTACGATGGATCAACTGATTCAAACAAGCATTTAAGGATGTTCGTGAATCAAATGGATTTTTACACTATAAGCGTCTTGATGTGGTCTAGAGCTTTTTCTGTCTCCCTCAAAAGAGAAGCTTTGGCGTGGTTCAACTCACTGCCACCCAATTATATAGATAGCTTTTTGGCGATTTGCTCATTGTTCGACACTCATTTCACCGCAAATCGATCACATCACCTTAAAACTCTTTGCCCTGGTGAATCTTAGGCAGAAGAAAGAAGAATCCTTTTGTGCCCTCATGGACCGTTTCAAGAATACCGCACGACAAACAAAAAATCTCAACCACAAGATAGCCCTACACCACATGATAATGGCTCTAAGGCCTAGGCCATTTGCCGACAACCGATGTATGAGGTTATCTAAAACCATGAATGATGCACAACTTAGAGTGGAGTGGTACATGATGCAAGCGAGGAGGAAAGTGGAAGTCGTGCGAGAAAATAAAAGGGTAATCGCATGAAGATACTACACAAAGGTTTAGCCAAGAAGCTTTAACAATGGGGACCTAGTGTGGATGAAGACTTATGAAGTGCATAAGAAGTTGGTACATGGAAAGCTTGTATCCAACTGGGAGGGGCCGTTTAGAATTGTAGAAGACCCTAAGAATGAGGCTTACCAACTAGTGCATGGCGGGAAGACCCATCCCTAACACTTGGAACCTTTCCATTTGAAGTTTTACAATAACTAAAAAATTTACAAACCTCATGTAACTTTCATCTTAATGAATACAATAAAGTATTTTCAGGAAAATGAGTGCAAGTGTGGTCCGGTTAGATATTAACAGGTTAGATATTAACAGGTTGGTGAAGGAAAAGTTTACTTATGTTATTGCTTACCAACAACATGTCAAGTTAGTGAAGGACGAGTTCATTCGTGAAACTCTATCGCTTAATCCAATGAATAAAACGAATCAGTCGGTGATGGATGAGTTCATCCGTGAACCCCTACTAAACAACTATGTCGGTGAAGGGTGAGTTCATTTGTGAACCTCTAATGCACCATTAGGTCGATGAAGGATCAATTCATCTGTTAAACCTTGCCACATCATTAATTTAGTGAAGGATGAGTTCATTCATGAACCCCTGCCGCAACACTAAGTCGATGAAGGATGAGTGCATTTATGAACCTCTGTCACACCATTAAGTTGGTGAAGGATGAGTTCATTAGTGAATTCCTGCCACACTACTAAGTTGATGAAGGATGAGTTCATCCGTGAACCCCTGCCACACCACTAAGTTTGTGAATGATGAAATCATCTGTTAACCCCTATTGCACCACTTAATTGGTGAAGGATGAGCTCACTTGTGAGCCCCTACCGAAGGCATGCCAAGTCAGTGAAGGATGAGTTTATGTAAGTGAACCACTACCTCTTAGTCTAGTGAAGGAAGAACTCACCTAAACGAACTCCTACTGATCGAGTTGTGAGATGACTAAAGTTGTTCAATCGCGACTTAGTGTTATCTGACTCAATATAGTGGGGTGACTTAGACGCAAGCATTGTTAACAAAAAACGAACTTCAATGCTCTCGAAGCTCACTACCTTATTGGTACCTACAACAATCACGCTACCAACCAAATTCTCATCTCGCTCGATTGATCCCAAAATGGGTGAAGCGATTGACAGTGACATCGACGATGAAGAAACATCATTTTCATATCATCGACCATCCCTTAGTGATAACGGTTGATTTCACCGTTATTTGAGAGTAAATTTTAATATCAAATGAACCCTTTTTGACTTAGAAACTTGTTTGTTCTCTTGATTTTGGTTTATTTTAGTAAATAAGAGAGTTGAGATTACACTTTAAGATTTTATCACTAAATTCCCTTGATTTTGTAGGAAATTGGGATGAATTGGAAGAGGAGTTAAGTTGTCAAGAAGTTGGAACTCATAAAGGACAGAAAAAGCACTGGAAGAGAAGGTTGCAGAAGGTCACATCACGCTTGGACGCCCTTTTTATGATCCTCAGCGCTGGAAGCTCGCAGTCACGCCTAGGCGCCCTTTTTGGGGCGTTGAGCGCCATCTTCCCTGTAACGTTTCATGCTTGAGCGCCCTCCATTGGACGTTGAGCGCCACTCCTTCGCAAGCACACCTGGGCGCCCTAAGTAAGGGTGTTGAGCCCCGCCAACATTGGCCTATGGCCCAATTCAACCCTATTTAAGGATTAGCTAGACCTAGAGAGGATATCTCTTGACATAATTAACACAAATTCAAATTTTCTTCAATTCTCTAGAGGCAGAAGTGGATGCGAAAGCTCTCCTCTTCAATTTTTAGGGTTTTGCTATCTTTTTCATTCCATTGTTCATCTAGTTTCTCCATCACGATGGGGAGCTAAACATTCTTTGTTGTTGGGGGATGATGTAACCTTGTGAACTCTCATGTATTTGAATTTATTCTTATTTATTTATGCTTCTTTCATTAATTGTTAGAGTTATTCTTCTTTACTCAATGCTTGTTATGTTTAACTCATTCATGGCAATGATTATTAGTTTTCGTGATATGGACACATATGGGGAAACCTAGATCTGAAGAATTGCTCTCAAAAGTAGTATTGCCTAGACATAGGGATATGAGTTTTGGTTATCTTAAGCTTCTGTGCGTATGTAATGCAAAATTAATTGCTAGGTGATAACGGTTTAAAATACTGTTATCTGTGATGTAATTTTGATACTAAATGCAACCTTTTTGACTTAGAAACTTGCTTTAACTCATGTTTGTGCTTTAGTTTTGTGAATAAGAGAGTCGAGGTTATACTTGATGATTTTATCACTAAATTCCCTTGATTTTGTACGCTATTGGAATGATTTGAAGGAAGAGTTAAAGTACCAAATAGTTGGAATGCAGAAAAGTCAACCAGAGTGTAGAAAAGTCAACTAGAGTGCAGATATTTACACCAAAGGGCTTTCATTTGACCAAAACCAAACATACTCACAAGCAGGTTTTCATCCCAAGGACTTTTCTTGGCTTGTAACTTGGCTGGGCTAAGAAGAAACATGGTTTTTCAGGAATGCAAAATCCTTGAGTTAAGAGAGATATTTATGAATTTAACAATTACACACAGGTTCTCTTTTCAAGAAGATCTTTTTCTTATTCCCAACCTTTTCCCTTGCAGTGAGCTTTTATTTCTTTTCTTTTGATTTCTCTTTTTCTTTTTCTTTGTGCTTACTGCTTATTTTTCTAGCAACCCCAAACTTGAACATTTATCAATACCTCACAAATATTCTCAACTCAACTGAAGGAAAAGAATTTAAAACAAGGTTTTCAAAACGTGCTTAAGGTTAAAGGTTCAAAGGATGGAACAAACTGTTCTCTTTTTATTTGGAAAAATTCATGAGTAGGCTAAAAAAATTAAGGGATAACAAAAGATGACCTTGATCATATGAAACCTGCAAGAAAGTAGTTCAATCACAGAAAATTTGGGCAAAATCATTCACGCTTTCAAAGTAATAGCAATTATTCACAACAACTCTGAAGCCCAAAACTCACACAAGTAAACTCTCAAGTCCTAGAATTCAGAAAAACATCATGCTCAGTATCTTAATCAAATTTTACCTCAAGCACCTGTTTTACCTGTATATCAGCACACCATGCATCATCTCAACATCAATCAATACACTAGAATATTACAAAGCAATACTCATCACAAAACACATCACAGTTGAATCAAAGCAGTTTAATTCATTCAAGCAAAGTACAATAACAAAACAATTGATTAAAAAGAAAGCAAATAAGAAAACAAAAGATTAAAAAGAAAGGTTTTGAAAGTTGGGTTGCTTCTTAGTAAGCGCTTCTTTAACGTCACTAGCTTGACCCAATAAGCTCATGTCACATCTTTAATCTTGGTGTCATCTTTTCCTTCTCCACACCAATTGATCTTCAGCAGCTTCCTGTTCACCTTTTTAGTTCTCCTTTAAATTGGAGATTCAATCTCTATCAGTCCATCAGCTCCGAGTTCTTTCACAACCCAAAGCTTTTTGTTGAATCTCACTAGTATCTCGGTCTCAGCTCTTCATGTTTCTCTAGTGAGTCTAGATGAACACATGTTCCTTTGCTGTCTTTTTCTTCTTCCTTAACTTGTGATAGAAAACATTTTTTACCTTTTTTACCTGGTTTAACAGCTTTTGTACTAGTCCCGGGTGCATCCTCACATGCAGCTTTGAGACTAGTCCTCTTTATTCGAACCGGTTGCTCAGCATTGAAGACATTGAAAGTCATCTCCTCTTCTTGGTCTTTAAGAGCTATAGTTCCATCATCAACATTGATGATTACCTTGGTCGTCTTCATGAATGGCCTTCCAAGAATAATAGGGATTTCCAAATCTTCCCTCATCTCCATAACAACAAAGTCCACCAGGAATTTAAGGTTGTCAGTTTTAACTATCACATCCTTCACCACACCATAAGGCCTTTTGGTGGATCCATCTGCCATGCATAAAGTCATCCTTGTAGGCTTGACTTCAAAACTTCCAATCTTTTCAAGTACAGACAAGGGCATCAAATTGATACTAGACCCTAAATCAATTAGGGCTTTCCCTATTTTGTGCCTCCCAATAGTGCAAGGAATAGTGAAACTTCCTGGATCTTTATCCTTTGGAGGAAGTGCCTTCTGCAAGATCACACTGCAATCACCTTGTATCTCAATAGAGTCCTCCTCTAAATATTTCTTTCTTTTGAGGAGTTTCTTCAAAAACTTAGCATATTCAGGGATTTATTGTAATGCTTCAGTCACAGGAAATTTTATTCCCAATTTTTTGAAGATTTCATCAAAACACTCTAATTGCATATTTTTTTCTTTTTTGAACACTCCTCATGGTAAGAAAGAATTTTCTTATTTTTTTTCTCTCAACCTCTTCTTTCTCTTTTCTCTCTTTTTCCACAATCCTCTCTTTTTCTTTTCTCTCAATCTCACTTTCTCTCTCTTCTTTTTGAATTTTTTCTTTTTCTTTTTCCTCAATCTCACTTTTTCTCTCTTTTTTTTCTTCTCTCTCTTTCATCTCAACTTTTTCTTTTCTCTCTTTTTCTCTCTCTTTTTTTCTCTCATCATTCATGCTTAAAATAGCTTTGCAGTCTTTCTTGGGGTTAACTTCAGTATTATCCCCAAAACTTCTGATAAGCATCTCCTCCAACTTCTTGGCCATTTGACCAACCTGCATCTCCAGGTTCCTTATAGCAGCTTCATTGCTTTTTTGAGTTGAAAGACTTGCATGCATGAATTATTGGAGGGTTTCTTAAATTGTTGGGTTGAAATTGGTTACCCATGTAATTAACTTCTTCATTTAGATTCTCGGGCACAACACATTGACCATTAATATGATCACCACCACATAGTTCACAGAGTTGCTGGTGAACTTGTAAAACATTATGGCATTCCTTTTGTGGCTGAGAAAGCTTCTTTGTTCAGACTTCAAGTTGTTGAGTGATGATCTTATTTTGAGCAAGCAAGGCATCATAAGACTGTAGTTGTAAAACTCCCTTAGGTTGTGATGAAGTTCTTCTTTCATTGTGCATCTCATTATCATTAGTAGCCATGTTGTCAATTTATTCATAAGCTTCCTCTAGAGTCTTGCATTTGATATTGCCTCCAGTTGAGGCATCCAACATCAATTTGGTTTGTGAACAAAGACCTCCAAGGAAAAGAATGACTACTATTACTTCATCAAAACCATGAGTAGGTGTCTTTCTTAGCAAGCTTTTTTATCTATACCATGCTTGCCCTAATGATTCTTCCATGCCTTGATTGAAAGAGGATATTTCTTGCTTCCCTTTGTTGGTCTTTGACCGTGGGAAGTATTTATTCAAGAACTTAGCTACCACAACTTCCCACTAAGTAAAGTTGTTTTCAGGAAAAGGGTTTAGCCACAATTTAGCGTTGCCTCCCTGTGAGAAAGGAAACAAGCCTAATCTAATAGCATCATCTGGCACTCTATTCAGCTTCACAGTGTTGCAGGTCGCATTAAAGGTGGTAAGATGCTCATATGGACTTTCATGTGACAGTCCATTGAACTGGTTGCTCTTCACAAGATGGATCAACGTAGGCTTCATCTCCATATTCGCGGCATTGACCCTTGGCTTTGCAATGCTGTTAAAATACTGAGCGCCAACCACAGTTGCATAATTTGCCAAAGTACGTTTGTCTGGCTGTCCATTATTGTTGTCCATGATTTTCTGATCTGGTTGTGAGAGGATCTCTCTGGAACAAGGTTCTTAGATAACCTGCTCCTCCTGCTAGTCTCAAGTCCTTCAAGAAGAGGTTCAGAACTTTTGCTGCTTCGAGTCCTTATTGTATCCTACATAAACTAAAAACAAAACCCTAGAAAAAATTGTTAGCACAAAAATAAAAATAAAAATAAAAGATACGAAAATAAAATAGAATAGAATAAAATAAAATCAAATAAAATCAAATCAAATGAAATAAAGTAAAATAGAATAAAGCCAAAATTAATTAAGAATCACAAATATAGAATAGTTTAAACCGTGAGTCCCCGGCAACGACACCAAAAACTTGTTGATGGATTGACAAGTGTACCGAATCGCACATGTAATATAAAATGGTAAGACCAAGTATCGTATCCCTGAAGACTATCGGTACTAGACAGTTGTGTGATAACTCAATTAATTAAGACTTTTAGAAAACAAGATCATTGATTTGGGATGCGAAAACAGAAAATTAAATATGAATGCAATTGATCAATAACAGAGAAAACAACGATGAACGAAGGTTGTTTATAAAATGAGATGATTATGTTGTTAGGGTTTGATTTCACCAAGTTTACTCTCATGTATATAAGAATTCTTCTTTTTTACATTAATGTTAACGTCACTCACTAAATTACTTAGAACTCGATCCCTCAGCGCAATAAGCCTGCCTTAATTCCTAGTTCGTGCAATTCCTAGCGTTCCTAGAAAATTAAGTCTTAAGATCAAGAGCTTAAAACGACCAAGTACTAATACCCTCATCCCTGAGAAATATTACCCTTGAAAGAATTCATCAAGAACCTGAATTGTAAGGAACCTCCCGATACTCATGCAATTCATAAATCATGCTACTAAATGAGTTAAAATAGAGCAAGCATTGGAATAGATGAATTCCCTAACAATTAATGAAAAAGCATATAAATTAAGCATCAAGTCAAATACATGAGAGTTTACAAGGTTACATCATTCCCTAACAACAAATAGAGTTTAGTTCCCCATAGACATGGAGAAACTAGACGAATAATGGAAAAGCATGAGATAGAAGAACCCTAAAAGTAGAGGATGAACGCTCCCGCATCCAAATCCGCCTTCAGAGAATGGAAGAGTGTGTTGTTGTGCTGCTCCAGCCAGAGATACAAAACCTAGAGCGCTTGGGTCTTTTAAATAGAGTCGAAAAAGAGTTGAAACAGGGCCCGGTCCAAAAGAGTCGAAACAGAGTAAAAACTGGGCCGGATCTGCGACGCACGACGCTCGGGCGCCCCCATTTAAGGCGTCCGGGCGGTGGACCGTCCTCATGTAGGGCTTGAGCCTTCAATTGGACGCCCAGGCTTCGGTGTCCGCCGCTCAGGCGACCTAGGAGGGCGCCCGGGCGGTGGACGTCAATTTTTTGCGCTTAAGCCTCCATGCAGGGCGCCCAAGCTTCGTGTGATTCCCCCTTCTGGTGCTTTTGCAAGCCTTTCTTAGCTCTATCTCCTTAGCACTTCATCCCTGCTTCCTATATTAACTCATTTTCTATCAAAACAAAGGGGATTAGTCATAAAATCATCAAATGCAACCTCAACTCTCTTATTCACACAACTTAATTAAAAAGCATGAGTCCAAGCAAGTTTTTAAGTGGAAAAGGGTGTATTTAGTATCAAAATTACATTACAAATAACGGTATTTTCAACCGTTAACACAACCCTGATCGTGTGCGACAGGAAGAAGAGCGAGGAGCTCTTGGACTTTGAGAGTTGTTTCTCAAAGGGATTATGCAGCAAGAACGTGTGGTTATGTGCGTGCAGGTGTTTTCTTTTCTATATTTGGTTGTGAGTGGAAAAGGTGTTTACATTTGTGAGAGTGTGTTCACTGTAAAACCTTTGGTGTAAATCTCAAATCATTATAGTGAAATATCCTTCAATCTAACGTTGATTGGAAGGGTGACTAGATGTAGTCATTGAGGCTGAACCAGGATAAAAACCTTGTGCTTGTTCTTCTTTCCCTATCCCTTTTACTTTAAACTGCATACGCGTTTACTTACAGTGCAAGAAAGTTTTAAAGATAATTTCAATTTTGCAAAAAAGATTTGAAAAACGTTAGTTTTTATAAATCACTAATTCACCCCCCTCTTGGTGTTGAGAAACAAAGCTCTCTATTTCTAACATTGTTTTTTCTATATTTGATTGTGAGTGGGAAAGGTGTTTACATTTGTGAGAGTGTGTTCACTGTAAAACCTTTGGTGTAAATCTGAAATCATTATAGTGAAATATCCTTCAATCTAAGGTTGATTGGAAGGGTGACTGGATGTAGGCATTGAGGCCGAACTAGAATAAAACCCTTGTGTTTGTTATTCTTTCCCTATCTCTTTTACTTTAAATTACATATGCGTTTACTTACATTGCAAGAAAGTTTTAAAGATCATTCTAAATTTTCAAAAAGATTTGGAAAGTGTTAGTTTTTATAAATCACCAATTCAGCCCCCCTCTTGGTGTTGAGAAACAAGGCTCTTTATTTCCAACACTATGTTCACCAACAACGTGCTTAACCTCATTAGTCGTCTCGTTGAAAAAAAAAATAATTATTTCAACTTATTTTTATCATATACCAAAATGTTATTATATTTAGATATTTTATTCTAAATTTCTAGATTTTGAGTTAGTTTGTACATACATTAGGATTTAATTAGAATAACAGATTACATGAAAAGACAATTATTTATGATTTCAGATAACTTGGATGTGAAAATTATTTGATCATTAAATTTTTATTTTTTGGTCTAAGAACTGTGGTTTTATTTAAAGCTGTCAAAACGGGTAACTCGGCTCAACCCGACCCGACCCGACCCACCACGGATTGGTCACTTAGTGCGCTAATCAAACCCGGCTCACTTATCAGCGAGTTGAAAAAATTCGAACCCGGCTCAATCCACCACGGGTTGGTGGGTTAAACGGGTTGGCTCACTAGCTCATTTAATTATAAGTTTTCTTAAAATAAAAAAACTACGAATTTTTTTAATTCAAATATAATTAAATTTCACACTAAAATGATGTTAAACTTCAAAGATAATTCAAAATAAATAAATAAAAGTATCATACAATCCAAGCGTAATCCAAAAACATGTACAAAAAGTAAAGTAATAAGTTTTTAATATTGATAATTTTTGTCCATTTATAATATTAGAGTCTTGAATAGATAAATTTATAATATTTTTCTCTTTTCAAACATCTTCTTTATTACCATCTACAATATAATAAAAAAAATGATAGCTAATAATATTAAAATACAAAATAATAAATAATTAAATTAAATTAGGTGGATTGGTGAGCCAACCCGGCCCACCACGAGTTCAACCCAGTGAGCCGGGTTGAAAACTAACTCGCATAAAAAAATTACATTTTTTTCAAACCCAACCCGGCTCAAACCCGTGGTGGACCGGACTGGCTCGCGGGTTACAACTCACGTTGACAACACTAGTTTTATGATGACATTTTATGATTTTGATGTGATTATAAATACTTTAAGTTTGAATGACCACGGTACAATTGTAATCTATTAAAGATGAGGTTCGAATTGATCACTTTAAATATTTAAGAAGTCGAATTATTAAAGTGCATTTAAAAATATTTTTGAAATTTATTAATTTATTTTTCACACTAATTTTTCTGATATTTTCTCTCAAAGTAAAATATTTGCCTTAAATGAAAATAGTACATAGATTCAAACCTTGTTTTTATTTTCCAATTTCTTTCTTTTTTCTTTGCTTGTCTCTTTAATAGGTTATATTTGAATGTTTATTATAGATGTAATTATTTGTATATTAATTAAATTATTTTGGAAGTCTCACATTAATTAAATATAAGGTTAATTCAGAATATATATGTGAATGCAAACATCATCGTCTTATTACAAGTCAAATTTGTAAGATTGAGTTAGACTTAAAAGTCTATTTCTTAATTAACAACATGTAAATTATGTTGTATGAAAATTACTATTGAAAATGATGAAGACTTGTATGAATATGTTGTCACATATTTGGGATGATATTTATGTGAATTATTGTTTGATTTCTATATTAAGGATTGAAAATTATGTTGTAACAAATCTCCTTGCTTCACTAATGATCTAAGTCACATAGACTAAGATATCGTGTGGTGAGAAACTGAGGAAAGTTCTTCAACATCGTGACATGAATCAGTCTCCTTGCTTCTCGAGGATTTAGTCTCAACCGATATCATAATATTGCTCAAAACTAAATCGACTTGATGTGAGTTCATTTTCATAAAGACAACAAAAAATAATTTTTCAATCTAATTGGGGTTTTTTCACGTCTCAATGTCGATGGATAAATTTAATTTAATGTATAGAATATTGATTTCGTGTACCAATTTCACCCACAGATTGAATGATTGTAATCTCTTTATTAGTTGAATTTCAATGATAATCTTGTGCATCACTAGCCTATATTTTTGTTTCATTTGGTTTTTTATAAAGATGAAAATGGAAGTGCAACAACAATCGATGAGGTGTAACGTAAAAGTGATAAAACTCAAAGTGGTATATGTGGTGATTGGGGAAGTTGCAATAAATTAACAAGAACATTGAAGTAAATTGCATAAAGAAAATTACCAAGAATAGCAAATTTCAACTATCAACATTGGATTAACCATTTTTCCTAGGAGTGACAAAATGGGTTAGATCCGATGGCCCAACCCGTCTACCCGACTGAATAAAGGCAAGTCGAGAGATGCTTTTGAACTTACCAACCCATAATAGTCTCGCTGGTCTAGCTCACTAACTCGCCAGACCAGATGAGAGGCAGGACATGCAAATTCGTCGGCCCGTTACATGTTAATTAACTTAGCTCACAAAATTAGGTTTGTGTGTTGTGTTTTTGGCTTTTCTGAGAGTGTGAACGCCACAAGAGTGTGAACGTTGTGAGAGTGCAAACATTATAAGACCCGTGTAAATAAGATGATGTTTTAATTTAATTATTTTATTTTAGGATATTAAATAATAAATTATTTTGTGAAGGTGTTGAGAAATATTTAAAGATGTGAATAAAATTAAATTAGTATTTATTTCTATATTAATTTTCGAAAAGCTTTGGAGGTGATTTACGTAAGTGTGGAGAAGGAAAAAAAATGAGAAGTGGAGTGAGATTGTGTGCATGGGTTGACGTGAATGAGGAGGAGAATGAGAGTTATAGTGGTGTTGAAAAGTCAAAATGAAAAAGTGGATGAAAGAGTGGAGAGAGTGTTACGTAAATAGTAGAGGGAGTGAATAAAAAGGAAAAAAAATGAAAGAATGCATGGGAATGAGTGGTGTGGGACCGTGAGCTTGGGGCTATGAGAGAGAAGAAAATAAAATGAAATTGTGTGAGAGAAGACATGGTGTTGCGTGAGTGTGGTGGAGGAAGTGAAGAGAGAAGAATAAAAAATAAATAAAATGGGGTGTAAAAGTGGGGTGCACTACAAATAATTATTCTAATGGTCGAGTTGTAAAATTAATAATTTCATGGGATATGCCATAAAAAAATATTTTAATTAATTGTGGAAATTAATTAAATTAATTGTTTGTAATTTTAATTATTTGTTGGTCAATGAATTGGTTGATTTTATACATGGTTTGTTAAATATGTATGATTATGAGTTTGTGAGAATAAGCGTTCTGTCATTTCTTTGGAATTTTTGTCGAACGGACGATGTTCGTATTACGATACAATAGTGTGTTGAGTTTCTGTGGAGGTTGAGATTTGAGTATCACCCTTTCCACATTTGCAAGGACTAGAGAAGGTTGGATGTCTCACCCAATGATTTCGGCTTATGTTGAGTATAGTGCTCGATAGATGTACATAACCGAAGTTTTTACTTGTTAGTTCTTGATGAGTCGGAGAGATAAGCTTGAAGTTGCGATGGAAGGCGGCTCGAATAGCGAAACAGGTTTGATATGATAAAATTCCAGGAAACAACAAAAGCTTGTGTGAATGATCTGGATTATGTTTTAAATAATGGGGTGTATTGTAAAGTAATGACTATTATTTTAGTCTGTGTTATGAGTTGAGAATTGAAATATAATGTGATGTAACGACTCGTATAGTCTGTGTTTTGGGGATATGATTACTGAATTGTATGTTATGTTATATTCTTAGTTACTAACTCTTTTTTGTTTGTGGTTGTGGTTCCACCTGCAATGATCGTACTTGTACGAGAGTATATGACAATGCAGATAAGACAGGACTAGAGTAGTCAAAGAGAGATATAGGAATTTGCTGCTCGGAATTTATTATGTTTTAAAGTTATATTATATTTTTGAATAATGTATTTCAAGAATTGTAATGGTTTACTTTTTATTATAATACGTTTAGAAATTTCAGGTTCTCGTTTTCGTGACGTTATCTAAACGAAAAAAAATTGGCAATTTGGATTTTATAAATTAAAACATGGCACTCTATTAAGGGTGTTATAAGCACCATTGTGAGACTATGAACACCACAAGACTACAAATGTTACGAGAGTGTGAACTTCGCGAGACTGTGAACATTATGAGAGTGTGAACTTTTGTGAGAGTGCAAACAACAATGTAAAACTATGAACGTCATATGTTTATGTTTTTGTTGTCATTGATTTGCCTTTGTTCATTTTCTAGGTTCATGCCATGACGTTTGACATTGTCAATTCCTCTATCTACTTGTAATTTGAGAATCAAGGTTATAAATTAGGGTTTTTTGAATTGGGGTTATTGCAAAGAATAGAATACCACGTCTTTCTACTACAATAAAACATGTTGGGTATTTCTTCCAAAAGAATTTGGGTCAAAGAAGAAATTGGAGATCTTTTCTTCTATAAGGAGCAACATAACATCCATGGTGGGAATCTTCCAACCCATTTTCTAATTGCTAGCCCAACCCGTTTCAATTTTGATAGGCCAAAAATAGACTGGGTAATTGTCCTATTTTATCACCTCTAATTTTTTTTTGTTTGATGTGTTTCAGAATGTGTGTATTGTTCCACAATTTGTCACTCTTGTAAAATCAAAATAAATCTATTTATATTTTCAACCCTCCTTAGACAATTACATATTTTTAAATTTCGAAAAATATATAAGTTTAAGAAAGCTGTAGTAATAACAAAAATGTAAGTGGAGGTATAAAATAAGATAGAAGTGTAGGGTTATTATTTGTCTTTATAAAAGCGTAGACAATTAAAATGAAGCACATCAATTCCATTTATAGCATATGAGAATGTCAGATTCGTACCTACATGGTCCATCTTTCATAATATACCAATGGCAGTTTACACATATTTCGTAATCCCTATATTGATCATATGCATCAAAATGCAACAAAGGACCATTTCCCCAATGAACCGAACAAAAGAATAGTGTTCCCCCGAAATAGTTAGCTCCAAAACTAAATTTGTAGCTTTGGCCAATAGGGAGAAGGTGAAATCCAAGATCATCATCTTTTGATTTGCAGTGAACATTTATAGTTTCGTGTCCCTCTAAACTATTCGTAATTTCCACACTAACTGGGTCTACTACCCATGCCCATGCCAATGTCAGCATACACAACATCACAACGATTTTAAATAACATAGACATTGTAAATTCTCATGTTCTTTTTCTGATCTTCAATCTGTTATATATATACACAAGCTGCAAAACAATGGCATAATGTTAAAGAATAAAAATGTCTTTTATTTTTTGTATTTGACCTGAGTTATTAGAAAACATTTATCCCAAAATTTTAATTATAGGAAACATTTATCCCAAAATTCTCTCACCATTAATTATTTATATTCTATTACTTGTTGTACTAAATTAATTAACTCAATTCCTATAATTGACATACATGAGTGACGGTCAATTCATAGAGCTAATTAATTAATTATATTTTATTAACACTTATTTCCACTTCTAAATTAATGGTTTAAAAATATTATACTATAAAAAGAAATTTTTTTTGGAATAAACGTTTTTCTATAATTAAAATTTATTTTATCAATAAAATTTAAATGAATTAATTAATTAATTAACACAAAAGTTATATAATATCAATAGTTAATGATGAAAAAATAGAATAAAATAAAATAAATTTATAATAAATATTTTCTTATAATTAAAATAAATTTTATAAATAAAATTTAGGGAATTAATTAATTAAAATTAAAATTAAAAATAATAAAATATCAATAACTAAAAATTAAAAGTACTTACATCACTTTTAATTATAACCATTTTATATTACGAAAGGATTTTATGAACTGATTTCAAAATTTTAATTATTGACCATTTTATTAATAAAAAATTCTTCAAAAATACATATTTTATTTATTGATGAAATAAATTTACAAATAGATAAAATATATATTGTGACAAATTTAGTGAAAAATTTCTTAAGAATAGATAAAATATATATCATGGCAAATTTAGTGACAAATTTCGTAGATAAAATTATTAATTAATCAAATTTAGCAACAAATATACTAATAAAAATGATAATTCCAAATTTTTACAGTAAATGTTAAATAAATCTTAAAACATGTAATTATGGTTACTTAGGTTTCCTTAAGTAATTATGGTTACTTATTAGTTTAAGCAATATAAATGGTGCTAATTCAAATGTATTACAAACACGTGAAAATTACTAAAAATAACAGTTATAAGGGATTGAATTTAATGATCCAAACTCTAATCACTCAACCATGGAATATATCTCTAACATCTTCACATATTCACATAATAAGTAAAAAAAAAAACTTTCACCCCTTAGAAACAAGTTCTAAATATTCATGTGAAAATACTAGTCTCTTATATATTCAAACACAAGATTTTCATTAAGAAAAGAAGTCAAGAATGTCTAAGAGTGAGGAGATCTTGGACTTTGAGAGTTGTTTCTCAAAGGGATTATGCAGCAAGAACGTGTGGTTATGTGCGTGCAGGTGTTTTCTTTTCTATATTTGGTTGTGAGTGGGAAAGGTGTTTACATTTGTGAGAGTGTGTTCACTGTAAAACCTTTGGTGTAAATCTCAAATCATTATAGTGAAATATCCTTCAATCTAACGTTGATTGGAAGGGTGACTAGATGTAGTCATTGAGGCTGAACCAGGATAAAAACCTTGTGCTTGTTCTTCTTTCCCTATCCCTTTTACTTTAAACTGCATACGCGTTTACTTACAGTGCAAGAAAGTTTTAAAGATAATTTCAATTTTGCAAAAAAGATTTGAAAAACGTTAGTTTTTATAAATCACTAATTCACCCCCCTCTTGGTGTTGAGAAACAAAGCTCTCTATTTCTAACATTGTTTTTTCTATATTTGATTGTGAGTGGGAAAGGTGTTTACATTTGTGAGAGTGTGTTCACTGTAAAACCTTTGGTGTAAATCTGAAATCATTATAGTGAAATATCCTTCAATCTAAGGTTGATTGGAAGGGTGACTGGATGTAGGCATTGAGGCCGAACCAGAATAAAACCCTTGTGTTTGTTATTCTTTCCCTATCTCTTTTACTTTAAATTACATATGCGTTTACTTACATTGCAAGAAAGTTTTAAAGATCATTCTAAATTTTCAAAAAGATTTGGAAAGTGTTAGTTTTTATAAATCACCAATTCAGCCCCCCTCTTGGTGTTGAGAACAAGGCTCTTTATTTCCAACACTATGTTCACCAACAACGTGCTTAACCTCATTAGTCGTCTCGTTGACAATTTTCAGATTTGGGGGTATAACACGAGCAGGCCTTGGTTTCTCTCCCATCGCTTGGTCCGTGGGACGTCATGTGTTCAGCCTTGTCAGGCTCCAATGCCTTGGATCTTGTTCAAGCCTCAGTTGGGCATCTCAATCCTTATTTGCGTATCCCGAGTTGGGTCTATTTATATTGTCATGATTAACGCCTTCATTTCTTCATTTTCTTCGGTAGGTCACAAGATATTAAACACTAATATCTCGGCCATGGCACATCCTAATATGAATTTCATTGGTTGTCTCCAAACGTTCAACCGAAGACCGAACCGTCTCGCTTGTTTAGCCATTTAGGCTTATAAACTAAACTATTTTTATATTAATTTGGTTCGCTACATTTTTCTGACCATTCAAATTCGAATTGTTATTTTCTTTTCA
Organism: Vigna umbellata; assembly: GCF_029865625.1. Lineage (NCBI taxonomy): Eukaryota > Viridiplantae > Streptophyta > Magnoliopsida > Fabales > Fabaceae > Vigna > Vigna umbellata. The sequence continues at coordinate 18,336,611 of NC_142171.1, read as the reverse complement.
GTGTAGATGATATGACCCTATGTACAAACTACTCTGCCAACTAGAGCTTATTTGGTGAGGAATGTTCTCTGTGAACTCTCATTCGAGTCTCTTCAACCTAGGGAACGTTCTAAGTGAACTTCTAGAGTCTGCTGATCAGTGAGGAACGTTCTCTGTGAACTCTCACTCGAGTCTCTTCGACCTAGGAAACGTTCTAAGTGAACTCCTAGAGTCCATCACTCGGTGAGGAACGTTCTTCGTGAACTTTCACACAAGTCTCTTCGACCTAGGGAACGTTCTAAGTGAACTCCTAGAGTCCGCCACTTGGTGAGAAACGTTCTTCGTGAACTCTCACACAAGTCTCTTCGACCTAGGGAACGTTCTAAGTGAACTCTTAGAGTCTGCCGCTCAGTCCAAAGAGGAGCAAGGACTTAAAGCACATTGAAAACAAGCTCCCCAATACAACGTGAACGGCCTCTCTCAAGCTCATAATAATCCCTGCACACCCCTTCCAAAAAAAGAGCTTGTTTGGGCTTGAAGGGCTTTTGTACTGTATGGATACCTGTCAGGCCAATGAACTAGGTAGACAAACAATTAACAATTCTTAACCAATCGGTTAAGATAGCCGTTGAGGTAGTTACAAGGATAATAATAATAACAACCACTAATTGGAAGTTAATAAAATAATGAAAGTCGTTTAATAGTAATAGGTCAGACCTAAGGATAAACCCATTTTAATATATATAAATATACCTTTGACAGGAAGGTCATGTAACTAATTATGAGTACTCACTTTTTATTAAATATTATCACGCAAAGTCACTAACTTGAGTGTCGGAGTGTCTTTGACAAATACTCTCCCACACGGCTTGGACAAGGAAGAGAGAGAGCGAACAACGCAATTTGGATAATAGAAGATCATTAGGAAGTTCATCCAGTCTTCAAAACAACTTGGTTTTTGAGTAAGGGATCTCAACTTCTTACTTGAAACAATTTGTGTTTTCATTTTTTTTTTTCTGTTTGAGAATGACGTTAAGCAAATAGAAATTGTTTTTATTTTATCAAATCTTTAGAGTAAGTTTTTATTTAGTCTAAAATTTTTTGTTTTTTTATTTTATTTTGTCACCAATTTTAATAGGCTTATTTGAAAAAAAAAATAATTATTTCAACTTATTTTTATCATATACCAAAATGTTATTATATTTAGATATTTTATTCTAAATTTCTAGATTTTGAGTTAGTTTGTACATACATTAGGATTTAATTAGAATAACAGATTACATGAAAAGACAATTATTTATGATTTCAGATAACTTGGATGTGAAAATTATTTGATCACTAAATTTTTATTGTTTGGTCTAAGAAGTGTGGTTTTATTTAAAGTTGTCAAAACGGGTAACTCGGCTCAACCCGACCCGACCCGACCCACCACGGATTGGTCACTTAGTGAGTTAATCAAACCCGGCTCACTTATCAGCGAGTTGAAAAAATTCGAATCCGGCTCAATCCACCACGGGTTGGTGGGTTAAACAGGTTGGCTCACTAGCTCATTTAATTATAAGTTTTCTTAAAATAAAAAAATTACGATTTTTTTAATTCAAATATAAAAAATTTCACACTAAAATGATGTTAAACTTCAAAGACAATTCAAAATAAATAAATAAAAATATCATACGCGTAATCCAAAAACATGTACAAAAAGTAAAGTAATAAGTTTTTAATATTGATAATTTTTGTCCATTTATAATATTAGAGTCTTGAATAGATAAATTTATAATATTTTTCTCTTTTCAAACATCTTCTTTATTACCATCTACAATATAATAAAAAAAATGATAGCTAATAATATTAAAATATAAAATAATAAATAATTAAATTAAATTAGGTGGATTGGTGAGCCAACCCGGTCCACCACGAGTTCAACCCAGTGAGTCGGGTTGAAAACTAACTCGCATAAAAAAATTACATTTTTTTCAAACCCAACCCGGCTCAAACCCGTGGTGGACCGGACTGGCTCGCGGGTTACAACTCACGTTGACAACACTAGTTTTATGATGACATTTTATGATTTTGATGTGATTATAAATACTTTAAGTTTGAATGACCACGGTACAATTGTAATCTATTAAAGATGAGGTTCGAATTGATCACTTTAAATATTTAAGAAGTCGAATTATTAAAGTGCATTTAAAAATATTTTTGAAATTTATTAATTTATTTTTCACACTAATTTTTCTGATATTTTCTCTCAAAGTAAAATATTTGCCTTAAATGAAAATAGTACATAGATTCAAACCTTGTTTTTATTTTCCAATTTCTTTCTTTTTTCTTTGCTTGTCTCTTTAATAGGTTATATTTGAATGTTTATTATAGATGTAATTATTTGTATATTAATTAAATTATTTTGGAAGTCTCACATTAATTAAATATAAGGTTAATTCAGAATATATATGTGAATGCAAACATCATCGTCTTATTACAAGTCAAATTTGTAAGATTGAGTTAGACTTAAAAGTCTATTTCTTAATTAACAACATGTAAATTATGTTGTATGAAAATTACTATTGAAAATGATGAAGACTTGTATGAATATGTTGTCACATATTTGGGATGATATTTATGTGAATTATTGTTTGATTTCTATATTAAGGATTGAAAATTATGTTGTAACAAATCTCCTTGCTTCACTAATGATCTAAGTCACATAGACTAAGATATCGTGTGGTGAGAAACTGAGGAAAGTTCTTCAACATCGTGACATGAATCAGTCTCCTTGCTTCTCGAGGATTTAGTCTCAACCGATATCATAATATTGCTCAAAACTAAATCGACTTGATGTGAGTTCATTTTCATAAAGACAACAAAAAATAATTTTTCAATCTAATTGGGGTTTTTTCACGTCTCAATGTCGATGGATAAATTTAATTTAATGTATAGAATATTGATTTCGTGTACCAATTTCACCCACAGATTGAATGATTGTAATCTCTTTATTAGTTGAATTTCAATGATAATCTTGTGCATCACTAGCCTATATTTTTGTTTCATTTGGTTTTTTATAAAGATGAAAATGGAAGTGCAACAACAATCGATGAGGTGTAACGTAAAAGTGATAAAACTCAAAGTGGTATATGTGGTGATTGGGGAAGTTGCAATAAATTAACAAGAACATTGAAGTAAATTGCATAAAGAAAATTACCAAGAATAGCAAATTTCAACTATCAACATTGGATTAACCATTTTTCCTAGGAGTGACAAAATGGGTTAGATCCGATGGCCCAACCCGTCTACCCGACTGAATAAAGGCAAGTCGAGAGATGCTTTTGAAATTACTAACTCTTTTTTGTTTGTGGTTGTGGTTCCACCTGCAATGATCGTACTTGTACGAGAGTATATGACAATGCAAATAAGACAGGACTAGAGTAGTCAAAGAGAGATATAGGAATTTGCTGCTCGGAATTTATTATGTTTTAAAGTTATATTATATTTTTGAATAATGTATTTCAAGAATTGTAATGGTTTACTTTTTATTATAATACGTTTAGAAATTTCAGGTTCTCGTTTTCGTGACGTTATCTAAACGAAAAAAATTGGCAATTTGGATTTTATAAATTAAAACATGGCACTCTATTAAGGGTGTTATAAACACCATTGTGAGACTATGAACACCACAAGACTACAAATGTTACGAGAGTGTGAACTTCGCGAGACTGTGAACATTATGAGAGTGTGAACTTTTGTGAGAGTGCAAACAACAATGTAAAACTATGAACGCCATATGTTTATGTTTTTGTTGTCATTGATTTGCCTTTGTTCATTTTCTAGGTTCATGCCATGACGTTTGACATTGTCAATTCCTCTATCTACTTGTAATTTGAGAATCAAGGTTATAAATTAGGGTTTTTTGAATTGGGGTTATTGCAAAGAATAGAATACCACGTCTTTCTACTACAATAAAACATGTTGGGTATTTCTTCCAAAAGAATTTGGGTCAAAGAAGAAATTGGAGATCTTTTCTTCTATAAGGAGCAACATAACATCCATGGTGGGAATCTTCCAACCCATTTTCTAATTGCTAGCCCAACCCGTTTCAATTTTGATAGGCCAAAAATAGACTGGGTAATTGTCCTATTTTATCACCTCTAATTTTTTTTGTTTGATGTGTTTCAGAATGTGTGTATTGTTCCACAATTTGTCACTCTTGTAAAATCAAAATAAATTTATTTATATTTTCAACCCTCCTTAGACAATTACATATTTTTAAATTTCGAAAAATATATAAGTTTAAGAAAGCTGTAGTAATAACAAAAATGTAAGTGGAGGTATAAAATAAGATAGAAGTGTAGGGTTATTATTTGTCTTTATAAAAGCGTAGACAATTAAAATGAAGCACATCAATTCCATTTATAGCATATGAGAATGTCAGATTCGTACCTACATGGTCCATCTTTCATAATATACCAATGGCAGTTTACACATATTTCGTAATCCCTATATTGATCATATGCATCAAAATGCAACAAAGGACCATTTCCCCAATGAACCGAACAAAAGAATAGTGTTCCCCCGAAATAGTTAGCTCCAAAACTAAATTTGTAGCTTTGGCCAATAGGGAGAAGGTGAAATCCAAGATCATCATCTTTTGATTTTCAGTGAACATTTATAGTTTCGTGTCCCTCTAAACTATTCGTAATTTCCACACTAACTGGGTCTACTACCCATGCCCATGCCAATGTCAGCATACACAACATCACAACGATTTTCAATAACATAGACATTGTAAATTCTCATGTTCTTTTTCTGATCTTCAATCTGTTATATATATACACAAGCTGCAAAACAATGGCATAATGTTAAAGAATAAAAATGTCTTTTATTTTTTGTATTTGACCTGAGTTATTAGAAAACATTTATCCCAAAATTTTAATTATAGGAAACATTTATCCCAAAAATTTTAGTTATAGGAAACATTTATCCCAAAATTCTCTCACCATTAATTATTTATATTCTATTACTTGTTGTACTAAATTAATTAACTCAATTCCTATAATTGACATACATGAGTGACGGTCAATTCATAGAGCTAATTAATTAATTATATTTTATTAACACTTATTTCCACTTCTAAATTAATGGTTTAAAAATATTATACTATAAAAGAAAGTTTTTTTGGAATAAACGTTTTTCTATAATTAAAATTTATTTTATCAATAAAATTTAAATGAATTAATTAATTAATTAACACAAAAGTTATATAATATCAATAGTTAATGATGAAAAAATAGAATAAAATAAAATAAATTTATAATAAATATTTTCTTATAATTAAAATAAATTTTATAAATAAAATTTAGGGAATTAATTAATTAAAATTAAAATTAAAAATAATAAAATATCAATAACTAAAAATTAAAAGTACTTACATCACTTTTAATTATAACCATTTTATATTACGAAAGGATTTTATGAACTGATTTCAAAATTTTAATTATTGACCATTTTATTAATAAAAAATTCTTCAACAATACATATTTTATATATTTTATTTATTGATGAAATAAATTTACAAATAGATAAAATATATATTGTGACAAATTTAGTGAAAAATTTCTTAAGAATAGATAAAATATATATCATGGCAAATTTAGTGACAAATTTCGTAGATAAAATTATTAATTAATCAAATTTAGCAACAAATATACTAATAAAAATGTTTATTCCAAATTTTTACAGTAAATGTTAAATAAATCTTAAAACATGTAATTATGGTTACTTACGTTTCCTTAAGTAATTATGGTTACTTATTAGTTTAAGCAATATAAATGGTGCTAATTCAAATGTATTACAAACACGTGAAAATTACTAAAAATAACAGTTATAAGGGATTGAATTTAATGATCAAAACTCTAATCACTCAACCATGGAATATATCTCTAACATCTTCACACATTCACATAATAAGTAAAAAAAAAAAAACTTTAACCCCTTAAAAATAAGTTCTAAATATTCATGTGAAAATACTAGTCTCTTATATATTCAAACACAAGATTTTCATTAAGAAAAGAAGTCAAGAATGTCTAAGAGTCTTTGTCTATGCTAGAACCAAGCGTCTTGGTTGTTTTATCCTAATCTAGGTTCCAAAAGATTTTTCAATGATTAGATACCAACATAATAGCATATATCCCATCATGCAAGTGAAAACAAGAGATGGAACACTTGAATATAGAATAAAGATATTCTATTGTAGAGAAAAAGTTACAAAAAGTTTAGGTACATTACATCAAACCTTAATGAAATGGATTTTAGCTACTCCTATACATTCTAGAACACAAGGATGGATTGAAAGATGAAAAGGATGAAGGAAGATGAAACATTGAGCTCTAGAAGTGCCTCAACCCAGTCTTCTTGCCTCTATCTCATTGCCATGTCCAAAAGCCCCTTCTTTTGCCAACATTCAATGCTTTAACTAGGCGAGAGGTACTTATTTTGACAAATTAGGTAGCTTAGCTCGCTAGGCTACAAGCTCTTCTTGGCAGGGCTAGCGTCGGGCTCTCATTGGACGAGTTGAGACACTACAAGAAAAGCGCTTATTACCGACAGATAATTACCGAAGGTCAAGTGTCCTTCGGTAATTTGCGCTGCTTGTGATTTATCGGCGGATACGAGGCTTCGGTATTGGGCACGATTACTTCACCTAAATTTTGGCTATTCCCTCACTCATTTTCAATTTCAGCAGTTCTCTTTCCCCCTAATTTCTCTCTTCTCTTCCCCCAAAATTGAAATTCGAGGGCATGTGAGGGTACCCTCAAATATCTCCTCCTTCGTTTGATTCCCTTTTCTTTGCGCATCATCGGTCCCTTCCATCTTCTGTTGGCATAACGGTGGTGTGAAGAGCGCGAGCATTTCCGGTGGTGGAGTGGGTTCGTGCAATCGCAGAGGGTGCCTCCCTGTTAAGTTCACAATCATTTGCAGAGGGAAACACCTCCAATGGTGACGACAACGGAGCCAAAAGCGAAGACCTACTGGTGCCACGAATGCGATATGAGCGTGTCCCTCACACTCCTTCCCTCGCCTCTCCTCTGTCCCCATTGCCACACCTCCTTCCTCGAACTAATGGACTCTTCCTTCTCCCAAAACGATGCCGAATCACCCCTCTTTGACCTCATTTTCCAGGACGCGCTCTTACTCCTCTCCCCGAAGCCCCTCCCCGCCAAACGCCACCCTTTCCCCTCCGTCAACGTCACACCCTCAGTCCTTTTCGCGCTCGACCCCAACGGCTTCGTTTTCTTCGCTGTGTGCAAAGACCAAATTTCCCTCTTTGACGCCGAGGCCAAATAGTTGCCCTGCAAACACCTTTACCATGCTGGTTGCATCACGCCGTGACTCGACCTCCACGCGTCGTGCCTGTTGTGCAGACTTTGCCTTGAGGAAGAGGCGGCACAGGAGGAGGAAGACGAAGGTGACGGCGTGGTGGCGGAGATTTGGAGGGAGCCTCGAGGTGCTCAAGCGCCTTTGCTATACGGTGGTGCTCTGTCTTTTCTTTTCTTTGTCTTGCATCTCTTTTTTAGTGCTAAATTAGACCAGAATTTCGCTCTGATCAACTAGCTTAACTGTAATAATTATGAGAATGAAACTCCAATTTTGATTGGAGTTCGAGATGACCATCGGAGAGAGTATAGAATTTTAGTTCGGTTAATGTGTGTGTGTTATAAATGTTGAAGAGTGTTATTGATGACCAATCCTAATTTTAGTTCGGTTAATCGTGATGGGTCTGTCCAAGGAGAATCTGAAAGGTCTCATACTGGCTTTGGTGTCAAGTGGGTTCATTGGGGCAAGTTTCATCATTAAGAAGCAAGGTCTCAGAAGAGCTGCAGCAGCTTCTTGTCAAGGCTGGTCAGGGAATTTCTTATTTTTCTTATTTTTCCTTTAACAATTAGAATTTCTATTTGGAAGCCTGTATTTGGTTATACATGATTTTGTTTTCTTTGCCATTTTGCAGGTTTTGGTGGGTATTATTATCTCTTGGAGCCACTCTGGTGGGTGGGAATGATCACAAGTAAGCTTTCAGTGTTGTTTTAATTTTGTTTTTATGCTTAAAACTTTGTTTTTTAACATGGCAGGACGGGGCTGCTAGATTCTAGATTTTCTTTTACCTTTTGTCTTGTATTAATAATTGGTTTTGATTTTATCAATTAATTGTCTGGAGTTAATTGGATTTTATTTTTAATAAATTTTTTGAATCTGGTAAGTTAGGATCAACTGACTCGTTTTACATTAGGTAGGGGAACCCGGATTTCATGTTTTACATGCTTTATTATTAGCTAGATGCAAATATTTGTTTGTCATGGTCATTTTTTCTTCATCTGATTTCTTGCAGAACCTGTTTCTGTATGGTTTAATGTACAGTGTAGTTTTATCTTCAGTGGCATGCCATTGAAGTTCCAGACACTACACTGTAGTTTGCAATTCTGTTATCTCCTCTTACATCAGAAACAGGAGAAATTGGAGACCATGCAGCTAAAATCTCAACCCCTGGAGCAGCTAAATCAGGCTGCAAAATCAAGAAATGGTTAGAATAAGCAAACTGTTTCTTTGAAAATACAAATTGATATGTATATTACCTTTAGAATGTTTGGAGTGATTGCATTTGGTCCTCTAGATGAGAATGAAGCTATGTAAGGGGCTACTGAGTCTTTACCTTCATTACTCTTAAATATAGTAGCAGTGGGATTACTGTATAGTATGCAGTTAATATAATATAAATTAGTCATATGTATACACGAATGAAAATTGCTCCTGTGATTCTTAAGTGATGGGATGTGTGTAGTAAAAATATACCTTGTTAGATTTATGTAAGAATGTATGAGTGCCCCGTTTCTAAGGCCAAGTTGAACCGTTGGCAATGCATAGATAGAAGTCACATCTTCTGGCACTGCACTTCTCAATAAAACACCAGCTGCTCCAGACACCAATCCCAGAGATGAAGATTCTTTAAGACCATCACACAAAACAATTTTCCCCTTCACCAAATTCTCGTCTAAGGAATGTTGGATGCAAAACCTAAGTAGTCATGGTGTAAGGATAAAGAAATAAGACTCACTAAATGTAATTGTAAAATTGTTACCAGAGAGAAAGATTAGATTTTGGTACCTAGATATGGAACTATTGTATCCACCATTGATGTTTGGTGCATTTCCAGCATAAATTAATGGAAAGCTCTCGTTTTTCATATCAAATGAATTGATTGAAACTCCCTGAATATTTAGTATGATTTATGAGGTTAATTAGTTAAAACAAAGGAAGACTTGCCATTGATCACAATATAAGGCTTCACTAGCAAGGTTAACATTAATTATCACTTTTTTCTTAATGAAGAGTAAATTGAAACAAAAAAGAATATAACCAAAGTGAGTTATGGTAATATAAATATGATGTAAGACCAAAACATTCATACTCTGAATTAGTATAATGTTATTCATAGTAGCTCCTTCATTACGAAGGTCTTCTCCGTGCTTGCAGCTTTTCTGGCATATGGGGGCTTAGTAATAGTATTGGTATTCATTCTGGTCTTCAATTTTGCACCAAAATGTGGGCATACAAATGTGCTAGTTTATACTGGCATTTGTTCATTGATGGGTTCCCTCTCTGTAAGTAAATTAAATGTTTTCTCTCCTGTTAAATCTTATGTTTGATGATTGATCTACACTTCATAGTATATAATCTGAGGAACATGATTTCATGTTCAAAGTAATATGGTCTTTACTATTCACTACTGTGTTCTAGTAATGAATTTCATAAATAGACTTTCAGCTTCCATACGATTTTTATATATTTTTTACTTGCATAATTATTTCTATAATAATACTTACTGAAAAATGTTTGCTTTTCACTACAATAATACTGAGGCTGATCTACGTTGGATTGCTATAATTTTACAGGTGATGAGTGTTAAGGCCCTCGGGACTTCTTTGAAGTTAACTTTTGAAGGGAAAAATCAGTTGATCTACCCAGAGACATGGTTTTTTATGTTAGTTGTGGCTATATGTGTCATCATGCAAATGAATTATCTTAATAAGGTTTCTTTTGAAGATTGCCAAGAATGTAAATGACGATTCATAAGAGCTTTCTATTTATAGTTAGATTTTATAATTTGTAGCCTTTTTTTCTTCTGGAGATATATGTATTGGAATATAAGAATCATACTTTATTCTTTGTTGAATGACAAAAGATTACATTCATTATTACCTTCTTCAAGATATATGTTCCGGAATATGATTTAACTTGAAAGGAAATTATAGAGTTCATCGCATTACCAGCTACATTACAATTTGCTAGAGATTTTAAATGTAGTTCATTGATCCTTTATTCTTTAATCCTGCCTGATTTTTACCGAAGGCTTTTGGCCCTCGGTAATTACCGAAGGCTTTTGGCCCTACCGAAGGCTTTTGGCCCTCGGTAATTACCGAAGGGCAAAAGCCTTCGGTAAATGTTAGCGACAAGGGATTTACCGAGGGCTCTTTGGCCGTCGATAAGCCGTCTGTAAATACCCTTTTCCGACGGCTTCTGGCTATTTCCGAGGGCTTATGGCCTTCGGTAATGCCCTTCTTTTTTGTAGTGAGAGGACTCGCTAGGCGAGCAACTTTTGGCAAAAATAATTTAACAAGCTTCAATCTTCCACTTTCCTTCAAAATTAACCAAAACTAGATAATTCTCTATCTCTATAACACTAATGTACAAATTTTGCATCTTTTCATTGAATTTTAACACAAAACACATGAATCAAGACAAAGAAGGGGTTTTAATAAGTGTGAATAATAAGTAATTATCACACTTCCTCATTTTTTTTGTAGACATCCAACAAAAAACGAACTGCAATGCTCTCGAAGCTAGTGATCTTATTGTTATCTACAACAGTCATGCTACCGACCAAATCGTCGTCCCGCTCGATTGATCCCAAAATGCGTGAAGCGATTGACAGTGACATCGATGATGAAGAAGCATCTTTTGCATACCCTTGACCACCCCTTCCTAAAGATTCCTTGAATGAAGACAAGTTGACGTTCAACATTATTACCTAAAATATGAGGAACGATCGATCTGCAACAGAAAGTACAATAGCAAAGATGAAAATGGCAAGCGAGGCACACCCCTATTTATAGAAGCAAAGGCCCCACCTGTGAGTCATCCTTAGTCATTAGATCAAGTTAGATCCAATGGATAAAGGCATCTGACCTTTTGAATTTTTACATGTTCGAGATTCGAAGCACCACACACACCTCTCCCAATGGTCATATTTTCAAACACGTCGAAGCGAATATTGTTGATGCGTCAAGCGGTCTAAATGCACATAAAATATATAGGTGGCTAAAGAAACCCTAGTTTGCATGGAAGGCAAAAGCCATTTAACAAATTTCAAACCCATTCGCTAGTCATTTCGAGCTTAGGCTTGGGGTCTTGTGTACTATATGACCGTCCGGTCAGCCACAGATTGGACAATCAAGCTTAGATCTGTGTGAGTCACCCTCGAGACTAGACAATCAAATAAGTGAATTGGTGGTCACTTAAATACAGGTTTGAGGTAATGAGGTAGGTGATCTGTATTTACTGCACTATTAATATTTAAACTGTGTAACGTTAAGCTGACTTTGACATCGAGTGTTTTATGGAAATACCCTCTGAATATTGGAACGAGCGGTTGCAAGAGTACTTGGATTTCAAAAGAGTTTCAAACACTAAGTGATCCAAATGTTAGACCGTTGTACGTCTCAAAATAATATTATTTTACAGGTAGCAACTATTTTTTCCCTCAAATATATAGCCTCTTCAAATACTTGCTGGTTTGGTACATTCTGATTATTTTGATATGAAATGCTCTTATTCGAATAATGCTAAAATATTTTGGATTTTTTACATATTCTTCTGCAGAAAGATATGGAGGAAATGTTTGGTGCAGAATTAAAACCGTGGCCCAATTCACCATTAACAAAACCTTAAGCACATTCTATACTATTATTTCCTTGTTTTCCGAAGTTTATATATATATATATATATATATATTTTGCTTACTATAATGGTTTTCTTCAATATGATTTGAAGTCTTATTTTAAATTTGTTCCTTGTTGTGATCAATGTCAACTACAACAAGTTGCCCCTCGTTTTATTTTTATTCATTTTCATTTTTTATTTGCGAAAAGAATTGCTTGCAATTATTTTAAAATAGTGCCCGTGTAGGTTGATTTCTTATAGATAAAGTGAAAAACAAATTTATTTTGACAATTTCATGTCATAAATGCTTAAAAATAATGATAAAAGTTATATTAATTAATTAATTCAGTTGATTAAATTTGTTTATTTTACCATATTTATTTATTTTTTCATTTTTTAATAATAATTCCATAGACAAATATGAATTCATTAAAACATGATTTTTTTAGTTTGTAGTGTAGTTCAATTTATATATAATTATTATAAAATTAAAAGAAAACAATTCCACCTGTATCAAACTGAAAGAAATTATAAGGTGAGGTCGTGAAAGAGGTGAACTGTTGTCACAATGTTTGAGAAAACAATCCCACCTTGATCATGAAAGTAAAATCTATTACTTATATTTACTGAAGACCTATATGATCGGTAATAATTTTATGACCTTACCTTAGAATTAACTCTATCATGTGTTGAGTTGTCCCGCATTTGGTGAGTGACACTTCCTGCGCTTAAGCCTTCTAGAGGACGCCCAAGCTTCGTGTTGTTGGCGCTCAAGCGCCCCAAAAGGGGCACTCAGGTGGTGGGCGGTGGTTTGCTACGCTGAATTGGCCGACGTTAAAGTATAATATGACGTCGAATTATCATTAAATCTGACGTCAAATAGCTTAAAGGATTTAAAAAGGAAATCCATTCTTAAAAAACATAGGTTTAGAAATGAAAACAAAACGAAAAGAAATACATTATAACAAAACATAGGCAAAAAATGAAAACCAAACTAGTAAAAGAACCATAGGTTATGTAAAATGGAGTAGGATTTTGAAATCCATATCTGTTAACTTTTTGCTCTGGGTTTGTATCATACTTTCAAGCTTCACAAAAACTGATCATAAAGACAACAAAATGCCTTGCTTTTGTAAACTTGAAGGAGTTGATACAAACCCAAAGACAAAAAGTTATAAAAATGAATTTGAATAAGAAAGCTCTACTTGGAACCAAAAGTTTGGTGAATGGAGGTGTAGGGTTTCAAAAGGATCTGAAACTCTATTTAAAGTGTAAATGTGGGGAAGCATATGAGCGTTTAGTATTCATTTATTTTGGATTGGACGTCAGTTGTTGCCTAAGCGGACATTATACGTTTGCTCTGGTTAAAGTTTAATGTCGAAGGTGTTAATGGTTGGACGTCATTTAGTTTAAGACGTCGAATGCTACATCTACATGATGTCTACCAGTTGAATTTATTTACAATACTGTCACTGATCATTGTTAACATTGACTATTTTGTGATTGGACGTTGAATGTGTTACATTATACACTATTTTTGTACTAGTGATAGTACATAGATTCAAACCTGGTTTTTATTTTCCAATTTCTTTCTTTTTCTTTGCTTTTCTCTTTAATAGATTATATTTGAATGTTTATGATAGATGTAATTATTTGTATATTAATTGAATTATTTTTGAAATCTCACATTAATTAGTTATAAGGTTAATTTAGAATATATAAGTGAATGCAAACATCATCTTATTACAAGCCAAATTTGTAAGGTTGAGTTAGACTTAAAGTTTATTTCTTAACAAAATGTAAATTATGTTGTATGAAAGTTACTATTGAAAATGATGAAGACTTGTATGAATATGTTGTCACATATCTTGGATGATATTTATGTGAATTATTATTTGATTTCTGTATTAAGGATTGAAAATTATGTTGTAACAAATCTCCTTGTTTCACTGATGATCTAAGTCACATAGACTAAGATATCATCATGTGGTGAGAAACTGAGGAAAGTTTTTCAACATTGTGACATGGATAAGTGTCTTTGCTTCTCGGGGATTTAGTCTCAATCGATATCATAATATTGCTCAAAACTAAATCGCTTAATGTGAGTTCTTTTTCATAGGGACAACAAAAAATCATTTTTCAATCTAACTGGGGTGTTTTCACGTCTCAATGTCGATGGATAAAATTAATTTAGTGTATAGATTATTGATTTCGTGTACCAATTTCACCCACACACTCAATTATTATAATCTCTTTATTACTCGAATTTCAATGATAATCTCGTGCATCACTAGTCTATATTTTTGTTTTATTTGGTTTATTTATAAAGATGAAAATGGAAATGCAACAACAATCAATGAGGTGTAGCGTAAAAGTGATAAAACTCAAAGTGGTATATGTGGTGATCGGAGAAGTTGCAATAAAGTAACAAGAACATTGAAGTAAATTGCATAAAGAAAATTACTAAGGAAAGAAAATTGCAACCATCAACATTGGATTAACCATTTTTCCTAGGAGTAACAAAGAACCTGACTAAATAAAGGCAGGTCGAGAAATGCGTTTGAACCTGTCAACACACAATACTCTCGCCCATCCAGCCCACCAACCTGTCAGACCAGATGCAAGGCAGGACATGCAAACTCGTCGGCTTGTTACACGTTAATTAACTTAGCTCGCAAAATTAGGTTTGTATGTTGTGTTTTTGGCTTTTCTGGGAGTGTAAACGCCATGAGAGTATGAACGTTGCGAGAGTGCAAACACCATCGTGAAACTATGAACACCATAATAGTACAAATGTTGCGAGAGTGTGAAGTTCGCGAGACTGTGAACGCCGCGAGAGTGCGAACGTTTGTGAGAATGCAAACATCAATGTAAAACTATGAACACCACGAGAGTACGAACACTATGAGAGTGTGAACTTTGCGAGATTGTGAACCTCGTGAGACTGCGAACGTCACTAAACTTTGAATGTGAATCCCTCTCAACTATCTTTTCATAGTCTGAATCTAATCTCACCCTATCTTTATAGGGTGGAGCAAGGCAAGGTAGAAGAGTGAAGCAAAGGCACCACATGTTTATGTTTTTGTTGTCATTGATTTGCCTTAGTTCATTTTCTAAGTTCGTGTTGCAATTGGTTTACAATTGACATTGTCAATTCCTCTATCTACTTGTAATCTGAGAATCAAGGTTAGAAATTAGGGTTTTTTTTAATTAGGGTTATTGCAAACATAGAATAGAATACCACATCTTGCTACTACAGTAAAACATGTTGGGTGTTTCTTCCAAAAGAATTTGGGTCAAAGAAGAAATTGGAGAGTTGTTCTTCTAGAAGTAGCAACATAACATTGGTGGGAATCTTCCAAACCATTTTCTAATTGCTAGCTAGCTCGATTCAATTTTGGCAGGCCAAAAATAGTTCCAATTGTCTTATTTTATCACCCCTGATTTTTTTGTTTGCAGTGTTTTAGTATGTATGAATTGTTCCATTTGTCATTCTTGTAAAATCAAAATAAACCTATTTATATTTTCAACTCTCCTTGGACAATTACATATTTGAATTTATATTTGGACAAATTACATATAACTACACTAAAAACTACCCTTAACGGTTTCTGAATAAAAAGTTGACTTCTAATGGGTTACATGTTTATCTTATGACATCCAACTCATAAAGGATCATTTAGTAAAATTGTCTTTTATTTATTTCGTCTCTAGAATATAATGCTTTTGGTTTACAACTTATGGGTCCTGAAAGCTCAAAATAACTTATGAGGATACAATTGTCCTTCACTCACATCGTCACTATAAATTTTTTTAGGTGCTATAATCCTTCGTTTATCATCTTAATAAGGTTGGACGCTCAATCGATTGAGCGACGTAAGATTTCATTTTCGACCGATTGTATATATAACATTACCTTTTGGTCTCGCAACGCTTTAAAAATCTTAAATAATTTTTTTCTACTTTTCAATTGCCTCAACATATAGTTTAAGAAAGAGTAATAAAAATATATAAGTTTAAAAAGGTGTAGTAATAAAAAAAAATGTAAGTGGAGGTATAACATAAGATAGAAGTGTAGGGTTATCATTTGTCTTTATAATAGAATAGATAATTAAAATAAAGCACATCAATTCCATTTATACCATGTGAGAATGCCAGATTCGTACCTACATGGTCCATCTTTCATAATATACCAATGGCAGTTTAAACATATACCTGAATCTCTACTTTGGTCAAATGCATCAAAATGCAATAAAGGACCATTTTTCCATTGAACCGAACAAAAGAACAGTGTTCCCCCAAAAAAGTTAGTTTCAAAACTAAATTTGTAGCTTTTGTCAATAGGGAGAATGTGGAACCCAAGATCATCATCTTTTGATTTGCAGTGAACATTTATAGTTCCATATCCCTCTAAACTATTCGTAATTTCCACACTAGCTGGGTCTGCCCATGCACATGCCAATGCCAGCATGCACAACAACACAACGATTTTCACTAATGTATACATTGCAAATTCTCATGTTTTTTTCTCTTCAATCTGATATATATATATATATATATATATATATATATATATATATATATATATATATATATATATATATATATATATATATATATATATATAATGGCATGATGTTAAAGGACAAAAATGTCTTTTTATTTTTTATTTGACCTGATGGAAAACATTTATCTCAAAATTTTAATTATTGGAAACATGTATCCCAAAATTCTCTCAGCATTAATTATTCATATTCTATTACTTGTTATGCTAAATTAATTAATTCAATTCATATAATTAACATACATGAGTGAGGTCAATTCAAATAGCTAATTAATTAATTAATTATATTTTATTAACTCTTATTTCCACTTCTACATTATTACTGATTTTAACATACATGATTGTTAATTTCATATGTAGAAGACACAGAACGTTCTGATGGAGCAAATCTTTGTAAACAGATGGCAAAACTATCAATGTTGCACAACAATTAACTGAGCAATAAAATATAAATAACTAATGGTAAGAGAATATTATAAAACATATTTGGAAAAAAAATGCTTTTTTATATTTGGAATTATTTTTATCAATAAATTGTAAATTAATTAATTAATTAACCCAAAAATAAATGAGTAAAAAATATCATCATTAATTTTGAAAAAAATCTTATACTATGTTTCCTTACAATTAAAATGTTTTTACCAATAAACTTAAATGAATTAATTAATTAATTAACACATAAATAGAAAAAGTAATAAAACAATACTAATTAATGGTTTGAAAATATTATACTATAAAAGAAATTTTGTTTGTAATAAATGTTTTTCTATAATTAAAATTTATTTTATCAATAAAATTTAAATGAATTAGTTAACACAAAAATTATATAATATCAATAATTAATGATGAAAAATTAGAATAAAATAAAATAAATTTATAATAAATATTTTCTTATAATTAAAATTACATTTATAAATAAAATTTAGGAATTAATTAAATAAAATAAAAATTAAAAATAATGAAATATCAATAATTAAAAAGTAAAAATACTTACATAGCTTACCATTTTATATTACGAAAGGATTTTATGGACTGATTTCAAAATTTTAATTATTGACAATTTTATTAATAAAATAATTCACTAATAATGCATATTTTATTTATTGATAAAATAAATTTACGAATAGATAAAATATATATTATGACAAATTTCGTACGAATAGATAAAATATATATTATACAAACTTAGTGAAAAATTTCGTACGAATAAATAAAATATATATCATGACAAATTTAGTGACAAATTTTGTAGATAAAATTCATTAATTAATCAAATTTAGCAACAAATTTACTTTCGTTGACAAAACATTATTCTTAATTTCATTTTTTTACAGTAAATGTTAAATAAATCTCAAAACATGTGATGCTGCGTCTATTATCTTCTTTTCTTTTCTTAGGTACTTTCTTTTTCTTTTCTTTATTTTCCGCATTTCATTTTTCTCTCTTCTTTATATTTGTGTTTTCATTTTTTTATCTCTTTTAGAATTTGATCATGTTATACAAAGACAATCTGTTTGTATGTTATCTGATTTTCAAAAAAAATAAATTTTGATTTGGGCTAAAGATTCTATATTTTATTTTTTTTATGATTTTGTTATTATGTATTAAAAAAATATTTTTTACTAGCCATTATTTTGTATATGTTAAATATATGGTTAGAAATATTTGTATTATCATTAATTTATATTAATTGCTTCAATTGTTTTATATTATTTTAATTTTAATTATTAGTTGTACTGTCTTTGTTCGTCTTCATTCTCATTATATTTGTTCATATTACCTTTATGGTTCTCTTCATCATTATTCTTATATTACACTAGGTCATCAATTCCATCCCACACGCTCGTAATTCTAATGTCAACAACCACCACCACCGGTCCTTTGATGCCCCTATTATGGTCTTCCCTCCACTTCAAGGTCAAGCTCATGTGTAACAACGATTGTTGAATCCAACCCACGACAACCACCGCATTGTCATTGGCGACACCACGAGAAAGAGCTAGATAATATGCTACACAATTTTTCTATAATTTGGCTATTATCTATGATTATATTTGTATCTTAAGACGGTTTGATCAGTCGCAAATCGAACCGTCAATCTTGGATATTTACAAGTAACTCTCGAGACCGGACGATCAAGAAAACCGAACCGTCAATCTTGGATATTTACAAGTAAGTCTTGAGATCGGACGATCAAAAAAGTGAATCGATCAATCATATGAACCATGACAATTAACTTTCATGATAATCAACTTAAAAGTTAACCTTGACCCTACATCCACTAGTACAAAATGAGTTTTTTAAGTCTAGTACAAAATGAGTTTTTTAAGCATGTTTGTTTGGGCTTTTTAAGTCTGTTTTACAACAGACTTAGATTCGACATACGTAAATTTTAAGTCTGTTGTTGACTAATTAAATCTGTTGTTGACTAACTATTGTATATTTATAAATAAAAATAAGCAAATTAAATTTGTTACTTTTTAAATTTTATTTGTTTAATCTAAAATCTAAAGTACAACCAAATTTTCATAATAAAATATATATTACAAATTGTGCAATTCAAGTACATAATATAAAGTTTCAAAATCAAAATAAAGAATAAGATGTTTAACTTAAAATTTATAATCTAAACAAAGTTTAACTTAATCTTTTAAGTCTAAACATAACCTAAACAAAACTTAAACAACACCTAATCTTCACATTGGAGAAAATAACTTGTCCATTGCTAATATACTTCAGGAAGTGTTTACAACTAATCTGCCGATTGGCCGGTAAAACAAAAAGGAAAATTAAATATAATTAATAATAAAATAATAAATAATAAAATAAAGTGAAGAAATGTATAATAAAACCTTAAAAGTGAATTTTTCAGTGTCATTTTTAAAAGCATTCTATCAAATTAATCACGATAAAAACCATGCAACTGAACTAAAATTATATCTAAATCATACACACTAATTTTCACAAAAATAAAAAAAAAAAAAAATCAGTAGCCCCTTTTTAATCATAAAAAAAATATCCAAATGCATTAGGATCTAATTCACCACCCAAAACTTTCAAACTTATTACCAACTTCACAAGAACTATATAATACTATAAAACTACTTTCACATAGTCAATTAACAAAATTCTGCACCAACTTCACGTGATATATATAATATTAGAACACTACTTTCACACACACACACACACACACACACACACACACACACACATATATATATATATATATATATATGGGTTTGCTAACGCGCAGTTTTTCAGTTGGTACATTTTAGCAATGTGTACCGAATTTTAGTAGACAAAAATACCCTTATATATCATGTATTCTAAGTTTTAAGGTTAAGGGTATTTTAATAATTTTCATTCTCAAAACTTAAAAAAAAAAAAAAAGAGAAACCCTCCAAACCCTTACTCACCTCTCTCATTCCTCTCTTTCATCTTTCTCACTCCAATCTTTTCTCTGTCATCCCTACTGTAGCCTCAATTGAAAAAATAAAAAACACTTGCCGTTAAACAATCTTACAAAAAAATTTTATAATGAGTTTTCATCTTATAATTTTTGTCTTATCTAATTTTATCCAATTTTCACAAGTTGGTAATTGACCTGGAAAAAATCAGAAATACTCGCTGTTAAACAATT
The DNA here is from genome assembly GCF_029865625.1 of Vigna umbellata. Classification (NCBI taxonomy): domain Eukaryota; kingdom Viridiplantae; phylum Streptophyta; class Magnoliopsida; order Fabales; family Fabaceae; genus Vigna; species Vigna umbellata. The sequence continues at coordinate 18,316,440 of NC_142171.1, read as the reverse complement.
TCTTACAAAAAATAATTTTATAATGAGTTTTTATTTTATAATTTTTGTCTTTATCTAATTTTATCTAATTTTCACAAGCATAATGACATCAAAGGAATTGGTAATTGGCCTGGAAAAAATCAGAAACACTCATTGTTAAACAATTTCTTACAAAAAATGACTTTATAATGAGTTTTCATTTTATAATTTTTGTCGTATATAATTTTATTTAATTTTCACAAGCATAATGACATCCAAAAGAATTGGTAATTGGTCTGGAGAGTTTTTTTAGAGATGTTGATTCAACATATACAGATGATGAAATTAGAGAGGTTAGTCAAGATGGTAAAATTGAAGAGATCTTGAATGAACCTTTGTCCTGAAGGTGAATATGTCAATGACTCAACTCTTTACAAGGGCAAATTGTTTAAAGCCAAGTGTTTCTGATTTTTTCAATTGGAGCTACAGTAGGGATGACAGAGAAAATGTTGGAGTGAAATAGATGGAAGAGAAAGGATTGAGAGGAATGAGATAGGTGAGTAAAGGTTTGGGGTTTCTTTTTTTTTTTTTTAAGTTTTGAGAATGAAAATTATTAAAATATATATATAATACTATAATGCTATTTTCAACTAGCCAATTATCCAAAAATTCTACAGCCATTAGAAGAAATTAATCTACCCAAAAACATGCGTTAGCTTCACAAATGGAAAACAGTGTCAGATTTATTTTCAGAATAAAACCATACACCAAAAAAATTGGTTCCAGCATCCATCTCAACAAAGAACAAGCAACAGTTTTCCTTTAAAATAAATCCAAAACAAGGATCTTAGTGGAAAAAAAATTATGTTCATGACACTAGTATCAGCCATATATGCACCCAATTGTTTTTGAACAAAAGTTTAATGGCTTAACAAAATATAAATATAATGCACAACATAGAATACAATAGGTATGACAGCAATACCGCATGAAATACTTATCCAATGAAAAGAAAACTGAATGGGATTAAAGGCACCAAATCCCCGGTAGTTCTACTCCCCATACATCGTTTTCACCACCACATCCTCAATTCCCCGATAGCTCAACAAAACATGAAAACCTAAAACCCCTAACCCAAAACAAAACAAAAACAAATTCAATAAAAAAACATGGCGTCTTCAGTAAAGTTAACACCAACTACTAGGAAATTCTCAAACCTAGGAGAAAACAAAACAGAATCAGAAATAAACATTGAACAAACCAATCCTAACACCCCCTCCCCCGAAAACAGAAATTGCTATTACATCCTTAGAAACCAGAAAGCGAATGACAATCAAAAGAAAACGGTGAATACCATAGAGAAAGAAAAACAAAATCATAAACTGTGGTAGCAACAAAAACCCTTAAGCTGCATAATTAACTCATATGAGCAGAAAAACACCAACGTTTGTCAAAAAAGTGCAAACTTTAGCACATCCGTGTGCACCCATAAGCTGCCCCAACTTACCGAGAATGAGAACACAGCCCACCAAACGAGAGCAAGAGAAACCGCGTGCGGGAGAGGAGTTGTTGACGCGTTGTGGTGAGCTATCGGTGGTGAGTCACCAGAGGTCTTTGTTGCGGCAAGAGATGGGGAGATGTTGATGCGTGGGATGAGAGATTGGAACAAATCTGTCGAAGGGGAGGGAGAGAAATTGCTAAGTGGAGGGATGATACTGTGTAGCATAAATTAAAAGATAAATCTAAGTCTAAAATTACCATACTTAACCATTTAATTAAGTCGGTTGAAAATTCAACAGATGTAAAATATATTTGAAATATAAATTTACATCTGTTATTGACTTAAAAGAGTTAAATTTAAGTTTGTTATTTGATTAACAGGTATCTTTTATTTATAAAAGTGCTACTACACATCTTTTAAGTCTGTTTTTTTTAAATAGATTTAAATTGATAGACTTAAAAGGTCTATATTGTATTAGTGATCTTGAAGCATTTTGGCGCCTACGAGAGGATGAGTATTCCACAACCAATAAGCCCTATAGTGACTTTAAGGAACATGACATTCAACATCCTGATAGAAGAATCGAAGAATCAATCCAGTTAGTTGGAGATGATAAAGAACATGCAATGGAAGATGAAGGAAATGCAACAAAGATATGAAAAGGAGCTAATGGCACTCACAGCTGAGAATGCGACCATACACCAACAAAGCACTTGACAATCAGTGCCTCGACCATTAACTAAACCACAAGAACATCAACCCACTCCAACCAAGCCTAAAGAAGACTCGTGCAGAACTACCCATGGGGGAAAAACGAGAGCTAGTAGAGAAAACTCGTCCATGCAAACGGTCAACACAACCAATCTACATCCTTTCACACTAGCCATCATGGAGACTCTCAAGCTCTCAGTCTCCCCAACCATCGAGAAGTACGATGGATCAACTGATTCAAACAAGCATTTAAGGATGTTCGTGAATCAAATGGATTTTTACACTATAAGCGTCTTGATGTGGTCTAGAGCTTTTTTTGTCTCCCTCAAAAGAGAAGCTTTGGCGTGGTTCAACTCACTGCCACCCAATTATATAGATAGCTTTTTGGCGATTTGCTCATTGTTCGGCACTCATTTCACCGCAAATCGATCACATCACCTTAAAACTCTTTGCCCTGGTGAATCTTAGGCAGAAGAAAGAAGAATCCTTTTGTGCCCTCATGGATCGTTTCAAGAATACCGCACGACAAACAAAAAATCTCAACCACAAGATAGCCCTACACCACATGATAATGGCTCTAAGGCCTAGGCCATTTGCCGACAACCGATGTATGAGGTTATCTAAAACCATGAATGATGCACAACTTAGAGTGGAGTGGTACATGATGCAAGCGAGGAGGAAAGTGGAAGTCGTGCGAGAAAATAAAAGGGTAATCGCATGAAGATACTACACAAAGGTTTAGCCAAGAAGCTTTAACAATGGGGACCTAGTGTGGATGAAGACTTATGAAGTGCATAAGAAGTTGGTACATGGAAAGCTTGTATCCAACTGGGAGGGGCCGTTTAGAATTGTAGAAGACCCTAAGAATGAGGCTTACCAACTAGTGCATGGCAGGAAGACCCATCCCTAACACTTGGAACCTTTCCATTTGAAGTTTTACAATAACTAAAAAATTTACAAACCTCATGTAACTTTCATCTTAATGAATACAATAAAGTATTTTCAGGAAAATGAGTGCAAGTGTGGTCCGGTTAGATATTAACAGGTTGGTGAAGGAAAAGTTTACTTATGTTATTGCTTACCAACAACATGTCAAGTTAGTGAAGGACGAGTTCATTCGTGAAACTCTATCGCTTAATCCAATGAATAAAACGAATCGGTCGGTGATGGATGAGTTCATCCGTGAACCCCTACTAAACAACTATGTCGGTGAAGGGTGAGTTCATTTGTGAACCTCTAATGCACCATTAGGTCGATGAAGGATCAATTCATCTGTTAAACCTTGCCACATCATTAATTTAGTGAAGGATGAGTTCATTCATGAACCCCTGCCGCAACACTAAGTCGATGAAGGATGAGTGCATTTATGAACCTCTGTCACACCATTAAGTTGGTGAAGGATGAGTTCATTAGTGAATTCCTGCCACACTACTAAGTCGATGAAGGATGAGTTCATCCGTGAACCCCTGCCACACCACTAAGTTTGTGAATGATGAAATCATCTGTTAACCCCTATTGCACCGCTTAATTGGTGAAGGATGAGCTCACTTGTGAGCCCCTACCGAAGGCATGCCAAGTCAGTGAAGGATGAGTTTATGTAAGTGAACCACTACCTCTTAGTCTAGTGAAGGAAGAACTCACCTAAACGAACTCCTACTGATCGAGTTGTGAGATGACTAAAGTTGTTCAATCGCGACTTAGTGTTCTCTGACTCAATATAGTGGGGTGACTTAGACGCAAGCATTGTTAACAAAAAACGAACTTCAATGCTCTCGAAGCTCACTACCTTATTGGTACCTACAACAATCACGCTACCAACCAAATTCTCATCTCGCTCGATTGATCCCAAAATGGGTGAAGCGATTGACAGTGACATCGACGATGAAGAAGCATCATTTTCATATCATCGACCATCCCTTCCTAAAGACTCCTTAAATGAAGACAAGTTGACGGTCAATATTATTACCTAAAATATGAGGAACGATCGATCTGCAACAGAAAGTAAAAGAGCAAAGGTGAAAATGGCAAGCGAGGCCCACCCCTATTTATACTAGCGAAGGCCCCACCTGTCAGTCATCCTTAGTCATTAGATCAATCAAATCCAATGGATAAAGGCATCCGACCTTTTGAATTCTGACAGGTTTAAGATTTGAAGCACCACACACCTCTCTCCCAATGGTCATATTTTCAAACACTTCAAAGTGAATATTTCTAATGCATCAAACGGTCTAAATGCACATAAAATAGGAGGCTGAAGAAACCCTAGTTTGCATGGAAGGAAAAAGCCATTTAACAAATTTCAAACCATTCGCCAGTCATTTCAGGCTCGGGCTTGGGGGTCTTATGTACTATATGACTGTCCAGTTAGTGATAACGGTTGATTTCACCGTTATTTGAGAGTAAATTTTAATATCAAATGAACCCTTTTTGACTTAGAAACTTGTTTGTTCTCTTGATTTTGGTTTATTTTAGTAAATAAGAGAGTTGAGATTACACTTTAAGATTTTATAACTAAATTCCCTTGATTTTGTAGGAAATTGGGATGAATTGGAAGAGGAGTTAAGTTGTCAAGAAGTTGGAACTCATAAAGGATAGAAAAAGCACCAGAAGAGAAGGTTGCAGAAGGTCACATCACGCATGGGCGCCCTTTTTATGATCCTCAGCGCTGGAAGCTCGCAGTCACGCCTAGGCGCTCTTTTTGGGGCGTTGAGCGCCATCTTCCCTGTAACGTTTCATGCTTGAGCGCCCTCCATTGGACGTTGAGTGCCACTCCTTCGCAAGCACACCTAGGCGCCCTAAGTAAGGGTGCTGAGCACCGCCAACATTGGCCTATGGCCAAATTCAACCCTATTTAAGGATTAGCTAGACCTAGAGAGGATATCTCTTGACATAATTAACACAAATTCAAATTTTCTTCAATTCTCCAGAGGCAGAAGTGGATGCGGAAGCTCTCCTCTTCAATTTTTAGGGTTTTTCTATCTTTTTCATTCCATTGTTCATCTAGTTTCTCCATCATGATGGGGAGCTAAACATTCTTTGTTGTTGGGGAATGATGTAACCTTGTGAACTCTCATGTATTTGAATTTATTCTTATTTATTTATGCTTCTTTCATTAATTGTTAGAGTTATTCTTCTTTGCTCAATGCTTGTTATGTTTAACTCATTCATGGCAATGATTATTAGTTTTCGTGATATGGACACATATGGGGAAACCTAGATCTGAAGAATTGCTCTCAAAAGTAGTATTGCCTAGACATAGGGATATGAGTTTTGGTTATCTTAAGCTTTTGTGCGTATGTAATGCAAAATTAATTGCTAGGTGATAACGGTTTAAAATACCGTTATCTGTGATGTAATTTTGATACTAAATGCAACCTTTTTGACTTAGAAACTTGCTTTAACTCATGTTTGTGCTTTAGTTTTGTGAATGAGAGAGTCGAGGTTATACTTGATGATTTTATCACTAAATTCCCTTGATTTTGTACGCTATTGGAATGATTTGAAGGAAGAGTTAAAGTACCAAATAGTTGGAATGCATAAAAGTCAACTAGAGTGTAAATTTCAACCAAAGTGTAGAAAAGTCAACTAGAGTGCAGATATTTACACCAAAGGGCTTTCATTTAACCAAAACCAAACATACTCACAAGCAGGTTTTCATCCCAAGGACTTTTCTTGGCTTGTAACTTGGCTGGGCTAAGAAGAAACATGGTTTTTCAGGAATGCAAAATCCTTGAGTTAAGAGAGATATTTATGAATTTAACAATTACACACAGGTTCTCTTTTCAAGAAGATCTTTTTCTTATTCCCAACCTTTTCCCTTGCAGTGAGCTTTTATTTCTTTTCTTTTGATTTCTCTTTTTCTTTTTCTTTGTGCTTACTGCTTATTTTTCTAGCAACCCTAAACTTGAACATTTATCAATACCTCACAAATATTCTCAACTCAACTGAAGTAAAATAATTTAAAACAGGGTTTTCAAAACGTGCTTAAGGTTAAAGGTTCAAAGGATGGAACAAACTGTTCTCTTTTTATTTGGAAAAATTCATGAGTAGGCTAAAAAAATTAAGGGATAACAAAAGATGACCTTGATCATATGAAACCTGCAAGAAAGTAGTTCAATCACAGAAAATTTGGGTAAAATCATTCACGCTTTCAAAGTAATAGCAATTATTCACAACAACTCTGAAGCCCAAAACTCACACAAGTAAACTCTCAAGTCCTAGAATTCAGAAAAACATCATGCTCAGTATCTTAATCAAATTTTACCTCAAGCACCTGTTTTACCTGTATATCAGCACACCATGCATCATCTCAACATCAATCAATACACTAGAATATTACAAAGCAATACTCATCACAAAACACATCATAGTTGAATCAAAGCAGTTTAATTCATTCAAGCAAAGTACAATAACAAAACAATTGATTAAAAAGAAAGCAAATAAGAAAACAAAAGATTAAAAAGAAAGGTTTTGAAAGTTGGGTTGCTTCTTAGTAAGCGCTTCTTTAACGTCACTAGCTTGACCCAATAAGCTCATGTCACATCTTTAATCTTGGTGTCATCTTTTCCTTCTCCACACCAATTGATCTTCAGCAGCTTCCTGTTCACCTTTTTAGTTCTCCTTTAAATTGGAGATTCAATCTCTATCAGTCCATCAGCTCCGAGTTCTTTCACAACCCAAAGCTTTTTGTTGAATCTCACTAGTATCTTGGTCTCAGCTCTTCATGTTTCTCTAGTGAGTCTAGATGAACACATGTTCCTTTGCTGTCTTTTTCTTCTTCCTTAACTTGTGATAGAAAACATTTTTTTACCTTTTCTACCTGGTTTAACAGCTTTTGTACTAGTCCCGGGTGCATCCTCACATGTAGCTTTGAGACTAGTCTTCTTTATTCGAACCGGTTGCTCAACATTGAAGACATTGAAAGTCATCTCCTCTTCTTGGTCTTTAAGAGCTATAGTTCCATCATCAACATTGATGATTACCTTGGTCGTCTTCATGAATGGCCTTCCAAGAATAATAGGGATTTCCAAATCTTCCCCACCTCCATAACAACAAAGTCCACCAGGAATTTAAGGTTGTCAGTGTCAACACTCAATTTTGTTCGGGTTGTAAAAAAAATTCTATTTTTATTGGTTATTTATTATTTTCCTTTTTATTATTTTACCTTTTTGTTTTATTCTATTTTTATGTATTTAGATTTTTGCTTTTAATTCAATTTCTATTTTTCTTATCTTCAATTAGTTTTAATAGAGTTAATTAATCAAAATAATTAAAAAATTGAAAAATAAAATTAAAACTGAAAATAATTAGAGAATAAAATAAAAATTAAAAAAAAAGGGGAAATAAATAAAAGAAACGTGGGAAAGGGGTATGGGGGGACGTGTCTGGAATGAGGGGACAAGGTGGTTAGAAGGGAATATTTTTCCAAGATTTTGGGGAGGGGGATTTGGTTGGATCAGAGGAGAAAAGAAAGGTTTTAGAGGGTGACGAGAGGAGATCATCGGAGGGAGGCAAAGGAGATCTGAAGTGACGAATACCAGAGGCATTCTCAGGTATGCAGCTTGTCCTTTATTCTCTTTCTCATGAAGTATGATAAAATTAGAATGATAATGCATACGAGGATTACCTATAATCTGTTCAAAAACACTATGGTGTGTGGTCATCATCCTTCTCCATGACCACTTGCTATCATCATCGGTCAGCTTGATTCCATAGTTACCATATACATACATCATACTCTCGTTGGAAACTCAGTAAAAATCACTGCCAAAAAACGCTAACCCAGTAATACCCACTTTACTCATTGCACCATTTTTCGTAAAACCCTTACGTCCCGAGACTCAAATGGACCCTCTGAAATTCGAAATCTCCTCCACTGGATTTGCTCTTTCGGTGAGGATGAATGGGACGCTGGAGGCGATGGCTTAATGCCTCTACTTTGGGTAGGCTTGAGAGGAAAGGAGTGGCTGGTTGCTTTGTGGTTGGCGGTTTGGAAGTGGTAGTCCGCTGTGTGATGGTGACCGTGTAGGTGGCCGTGGAGGTGGCCGAGGAGGTAGACGGAGATGCGGCGCGGGGAGGCAAACCCGTCCCTGGGTTGGAGTTTTCGAAGCGAGGAGCTCAGGTTGTCGCCGGCGAGGCCAGGTCGTGGTCTGGGCAGAGGTGGCGGTGGCTGGTTCCAGCGGAGGTGGTGGCAGCGTGCCTCCCAGCCTTAGGGTTTTCCTGGTCAGAGAGAAAGAAACTTGGGTCTCTGGAGAGTGTGTGAGATGAGAGAGGGAGCTTACGGGAGGGTGTTGGATCTGAGTGGGTGAGGAATGGAAGGGAAGGTACTGAACCCCTAGGAGATTCTAGGTTAGAAGCCACCCGGGTGGGCCAAGCCCAGAACGAACGCACGTCATTTGGCCTTTTTCGAACGTTCGTCATCCAGCCTCATCTTCCCAACGAACGCTCGTCCCAAACGAGCGCTCGTCATTCGGTCTCCACTTCCCACATCTTCCCAACGAACGCTCGTCAATAACGAGCGTTCGTCAACCAGCCTCATCTTCCCAACGAACGCTCGTCCCAAACGAACGCTCGTCATTCGGTCTCCACTTCCCACATCTTCCCAACGAACGCTCGTCAATAACGAGCGTTCGTCATCCAGCCTCATCTTCCCAACGAACGCTCGTCCAAAACGAGCGCTCGTCATTCGGTCTCCACTTCCCACATCTTCCCAACGAACGCTCGTCAATAACGAGCGTTCGTCATCCAGACTCATCTTCCCAACGAACGCTCGTTCAAAACGAGCGCTCGTCATTTGGTCTCCACTTCCCACATCTTCCCAACGAACGCTCGTCCATAACGAGCGTTCGCCATCCAACCTCATTTTCCCAACGAACGCTCGTCCCAAACGAGCGCTCGTCATTCGGCCTCCACTTCCCACATCTTCCCAACGAACGCTCTTCCATAACGAGCGTTCGTCATCCCACCTCATCTACCCAACGAACGCTCGTCCCCAACGAGCGCTCGTCGACTAGACTCCTCTTCTCAGCGTCCGTTCGTCACATCATCCGATGAACGCTCGTCATCTACCTTCCTGTACTCAACGTACGTTCGTCGTATCACCCAACGAACGCTCGTCATTCAGTCTATTTTTCTCAACGTACGTTCGTCAACTCTCCCCAACGAGCGCTCGTGACTCTGAGTCTTTTCCCAACGTACGTTCGGCCTTTACCACGGACCGTTCGTTATCCAAGCTTTTCGACTGACCGTTCGACATTATTTTATTTTTATTTTGGTACCCCCATTTTTATTATTATTTAATTATTCATTTGCCTTTTTATTTATCTTATTTCATTTCATTTTTTATTTTATTACTTTATTTTATTTATTTCTTTTAAATATCCACTTATTTCAAAATATATATATATAATAATTTTACTTATATACACATATAAAATAGAAAATTACAAAAATTTGTTTTAAAGGTTAAGCACACGTGTGACCGCTCGCGTCGTCCTTGTGTTAAAAACCTTTTCTTCTTTCTTATAAAAATTATTACAAAAATATTTAAAGGTTTAAGCGCACGTGTGACCGCTCGCGTCGTCCTTGTGCTAAAAACCTTTTCTTCTTCTTTAAATAAATTTACAAAAGAAATACGTTTTGAAGGTTAAGCACACGTGTGACCGCTCGCATCGTCCTTGTGCTAAAAACCTTTTCTTTTCTTAAATAAAATTTCAAAAAATACGTTTAAAGGTTGAATACTCGTGTGATCGTTCGCATCATCCCAGTGTTCAATACTTTTCTCTCTTATTTACGTAATATTAAACGAGGGTATGTGTACTCGTGCGATCGTCCACATCAGCCTAGCACTCAATACTCTCAAGTCTTCCTAAATAAGTAGATAACGGTATGAGTACTCGTGTGATCGTTCGCATCGTCCTAGTGCTTAATATCGTTATTTCTGTTTTAACAAAAAAAGATGATTAAAAATATTTAAATATCATTTTAAAGGTATGAGTACTCGTGCGACCGTTCGCGTCGGCCTAGTACTCATTACCTTCTTTTTTTATCAAAAATATAAAAAAACATAAAATCTTCAAAAATTAAAAACATCAACATTTTCAAACAAACAAACAGTCTTTCAACTAGAACTACGTAACCCTGATTTCTCATTTTGAATGAGAATACGTAGGAGCAAGGTCAATCCTTGTCGGGCCCAAAAAACTAAAAAATATATTTTGTTTATTTATAATTTTATTTTAGGGGATAATTAAACATTTTGAAAACCACATCATATTCGTGCATTTAGTTAAAGGTACTGCCTTAGGGCAGACGTTGTGGGGTGCTAACACCTTCCCCACGTGTAACCGACTCCCGAACCCAATCTTTGGTTTTCGTGGACCGTGCTTTATCGTTTTGAGGTTTTTCCGTAGTTTTCCATGATAAACTATGGTGGCGACTCCAAATCTCTCTTCTAAAACCCGTTTCTTTTTGGATCGTCGTCCCGTCGCGATTCCGGTTGCGACAGATGGCGACTCCACTGGGGAGGTATGGAGAGTCGAGCCATTTAATTAGATGCGCGAATTCGATGTGGTTTTGCTTATGTGTTTTTCTTTCCCTTTTCTCTATCTATGCTTGATATTCGGAATAACTGCAATAACTGTGGAATATTGAACCCTAGGGTAGACAATATGTTTATATCTGCCTGGGAATTTTTCTGGTTATTTTGCAGGTGAGGGTTTGGGTGTGCATAATTTTCTCCCTTCACACACACACTTTCGGCATATCATGAGTGGGGCCCTATACCCGGGTCTGAGCGTAGCTTAGAATTAGAGGAGTTGTGTAGCGGTGTCACTCTGGGATGTACTTCCTGTTTGGCTATCGTGAGAACTCCAGCTAGAGTTTGTTCTCTTCATATGTGTTTCCACACCTAGTTGATTACTCGACTGTTGCGGAAATGCTATGAAGGGGGCCATAGCTCTAGTAACCTTTGACCTTTAGGTTCAGGGAACCATCCTTGTGAGATTGCATATACTTGACCTTGAACTCAAAGCAGTGAACCTTTGTTAGGGCACGATGGGAGGAATATGTACTTCTGTAATCCTCACGCTATTCGTTTTTTTTATAATGATATTACATTTCCTACCATGCATGTGCTTTGTTTCGTCATGTTGTTTTATTATCATGCATCATATTCATACATCATTTAGTAACATGTTAATTTTAAGGGAAATCACAGGTACTTACTTGACTTCATACGAGATGGATGTTAACACAAGATCCGATGCTACACGGCACACCGACTCTTCTGATTTAAGAAAGAAGTATAGTCTAAGGACCCATGTTGGAAATTTGACCGGGCTAATAAACTTGGGCAAATCTTTTTTTGGCTGCTTTGGCAAATGGGGCAATCGAATGCTGAAGCTAGTACTCATTTTCGTAATTCATCAGCGGAAATAGAATTGTTTATTAATCATTGTAAATGGTTGGTGGGAGAGATGAAATCTTTCGTTGCCCGGGCGCGGGATTGATGTACATCATAATTGTGTTTTGTTCCTTAGACGATGTAATGGATCAAATTTTCTTTAAATAAAAGATAGGGGATGTTTGTTTGGTATCGGCTTGTGTTAATTTTCCATCAGTATTGTCATCGTTATCCTGTGATTTCCACTTATCACTAGCATGCATCATGTTTTCTTTTGTTTTGCATTTTTCATCCTTATCTAATTTAATTTAATAAAAATAATCATCAGTACAAGTGAGAGAACAACGACAAGTTTTCCACGACATCCGTACAGGACCAGAGCTAACTCGAAGGTCATGGAGAATTGGGAGCAGTCACACGAATCTATTAAGGCTGATGTCAGCCAGTTGAAGGATCAAATGGCCCAGATTTTGGCGGCTCTCGAAGCCCTAAAGACTACGGGAGGGACGACGCCTGCGCAAGTTGAGGGAAGTGCTCAATATTACCCTCCGTTGTTCAGTTCTGGGAGCCAATCTGTTCCGTTCCCAATGTATGGATTACCTCCAGGTTACACCCCACCTGTGGGAGAATACGCAGAAGGGGAGCAGGCTTCATTCTCTTTCCCTACCACTGTCAACATACCGCCAATCAGTACTCAGGGACCTGTTGTAATGTCCGCACCTATGGTAAATGAAGGAATGCATGCAAACATGTCGGATGGAATACGAGTAACTCCGGTGCCACCTGTGATTACCGGAGAGGGCTTTTCTACAGGGGCTGCACCACATACCTCGTTTCAGGGGGTAATTAGTAATGTCGATGGAGCAAAGGATAAACTTGAGAGCCTAGAGGCAAGATTGAGGGCTGTTGAGGGGTATGAAAGTTATGGATTCGGAGATGTTGCCAGATTGAGCTTGGTTCCTGGCGTCAGAATACCACATAAGTTCAAAGCGCCAGATTTTGAGAAGTATAAGGGAAATACATGCCCAAAGAGCCATCTAACCATGTTTTGCAGAAAGATGGCTGCATATGCTTATGACGAGCAGCTGCTCATCCATGTTTTTCAAGATAGTTTGGCTGGAGTGGCATTAAACTGGTATACTCATTTGGAGCCGACTCGAATTCGTTGTTGGGCGGACTTGGCTGATGCTTTTGTGAAACAATACATATACAATACCCATGTTGCACCAGATCGTTTACAGCTGCAAAATATGTCAAAGAAGGACAACGAAACTTTCAAGGAATATGCCCAACGGTGGAGAGAGTTAGCTGCACAAGTCGAACCACCTTTGTATGATAGAGAAATGGTGGCAATGTTTGTGAACACTCTCCAGCCGCCATTTTACGAGCACATGGTCGGGAACGTGTCTGCCAATTTCGCTGATATCATTATAATAGGCGAAAGGATAAAAATTGGGGTTAAAAGTGGGAAAATTGCATACAGTTCGCCCGCAACTGCAAATTACAAAAAAACCAATTTCAATGCGGGAAAGAAGAAGGAAGGGGATGTGCATGCGGCATCGGCAATGCCTGTATGGAGAGGTCAAGCTCCCGCTCATAGCTTCCGACCATACTTGGGGCAACCCCCTCTTGCAGCTAATGCGGCGTTTGCTCATCAAGCCAGGCCTCAACAACAACAAGGGTATTATCAACCGCCATTGCCCCCAACTGATACTTGGAGGGCTGGGGCAATTGCAGGTCCAAATCAGAATGCGGGCCAAAATACTTACCCAAGAAGGAACCAATTTGTTAATTTCACCCCTATCCCTACAACTTACACAGAATTGTTACCCCAACTCGTCCAAAGGGGTTTGGTTGCTATTTGTCCAATGAAGCCCATGCAACCTCCATATCCCAGGGGTTATGATGCAGAGGCCAAATGTAGTTACCATGGGGAAGGTGTTGGTCACTCAACTGAGAGGTGTCTGACTTTTAAACACAAAGTACAGGCTCTAATCGACTCTGGGTGGTTAAAGTTTCAAGAAGATAAACCCAGCATTGAGACTAACCCGCTTTCTGGGCATGGGAGTGCCTCGACGAATGCCATCGAGGATGAAAAACATGAGTTGATAAGGGACGCTGGTGGAATCCAAAGTTCCAGAAAGTTTATCTTCAAGGCGCTGATAAAGGTGGGTCTTTTAAAAGGTGATTATGACGAGGATGTAACATGCGCGCTTCATCCGAATGATGGGCACTCTATTGAGGAATGTGGTGAATTTGAGTATGTTCTGCAAGACCTACTGGATCGGGGTTTGATGCAAGTATGTTACAAGGATAAGGAGGGGGAAGTGTTTACACAGATTGGTGGAGAATCCGACGTAACTCTGCCTGAGCCGTTGGTGATCCATTTCACTAGAACCACCCCTGCACCAGAGGCTGAAGAAAAGTCGTCTGTCATCATCCGGGCGCCGTCTCCCTTTCCTTACAAAACGGGAAGGCTGATGGAAGAAAGGAGAGAGTGCGGTCTAGCTCGTGTAGAAAGGCGTGAACCTAGGGTGGAAAAGATTCGTATTCGTGACATCAGGGAGAAATTTCGTAGTGCTGGTTGGATCAACACGGGCCATATAACAGCCGTGGAGAATGAAGATAGCTTTGAATGCTCAAGTTTCGTGCGGGCCGGCTCCCCGGATGCACCACTCAACAATTGAAACTCTGAGTTTACCCGTGATGCTTAATTTGAATAAGATGTAATGGTTTTAATTAATCCTATAGCTTCACCCGGGGCTTTAGGATTCATGACTTACGGGTTGACGTTTAGTTTTTGTGCTCAGCGTGATAATCGAATCGTGTTTGTTTCATCATTTCGCATTCGTCATCTTTTTCATTTTTTTTTTATTTTTTATTTATTTATTCCTTTTTTTCATAAATTTAAATAATGCAGATGTGACAATGAAAGTTTTGAAAATAACAATGTCGATATTCCTAATTTTGAACACCCTATCGATAATGCGGAAGATGATTATGAAGATAATCCGGAACCCTCTCCAGAGCTCTTGAGATTAGTGGAACAAGAGTCTAAAGAGATAAAACCCCATCTGGAAGAGGTTGAAGTACTCAACTTGGGAGAGGAAGAAGAGAAAGGAAGTAAAAATCGGTACTGGCATGAAAAAGGAAGTGAGGGAAGGGTTGCAAGCCCTATTGAAGGAGCTTAAGGATGTGTTCGTTTGGTCTTACAATGACATGCCAGGTTTGGATACCGATATTGTACAACACAAGCTCCCACTTAAACCGGAATACCTTCCAGTCAAGTGAAAAACTAAGAATGAAAAATGCATTTGACAAAAGGGTGCATCCCAGAGAATTCCACGAAGGTGAGCTGGTGTTGAAGATGATCTTGCCTGTACAAAAGGATCATAGAGGCAAATGGACCCCGAATTATGAAGGGCCATTCGTAGTGAAGAAGGCATTTTCTGGTGGGGCACTAATTCTCACAAGGATGGATGGAGAGGAGTTACCATTACCGGTTAATTCGGGTGCAGTCAAAAAGTTTTACACATGATGATTCCGTGATAGGGGATCAATATTAAGGGATATTGACATGATCTTTAAAGTTTGTTGTACTCTGCGTTATTTCATTCAATAAATACTGCATGGTTTCATTCATAATTTTTGTTTGCACGCTTCTTGAAATATTGCATGTCGCGCTGAGCTTTTAGGTAAATAAAGGAAAATAAAGGTAATGATAATTAAGCACACATGAGTAAAAGCATCACGGGTATATTCGGTTGGCACCAGCTCGTTCCTGAGGGATGTCGTGAAAGACTAAAAAAGGAGAGAATAAAAATGCACATGTTGAATTCATTGTCAATTAGGTTGTCTAGGGCATAGTACGTTCAAAAAAAAAAAAAAAAAAACAATAACTGGAAATGGCAAAGATGCAGAGTCTTCTCCTGATTCAGAGTTTCGGGGGTAACCTGTGTTCATTTCTCGTTAAAGCATCCGCTTTCTTATTGCGTGAACCCCTAACCTTTTCATTTCCCTTCAAAACAAAGGATTGTCGTGGATATAACACTGGGGCAATTGTCATCATTGTACCCATGCCCAATGATTCGCGATCGGGGAGCAAAAATAATAAAAAATTTGAAAAAATGAAGTCGATGTATCAACTGCTACAGAATTTCGTCTCATGGTTAAGGTTGTGGAAAGCAAGTCAAGCAAGCTTCAAGATGACGTGTGGCCGTTTTCTTTATCCAAATGATAAAAGAGGTTTAATCAATTGCACCCACTTTGAGCCGTAAGTCGTAATCATTTTTCATTACCCTAGACAAGAATCATTAGCATATCGACGTCAACTCAAAAACATACATCATAAGCATCCAAAGTTGAGGAGGAAATCTCTAAAAAAAAAAAAAAAAAAAAAAAAAAACAAAACAAAACAAAAAATGAAAAGGAAAGTATCATAAAGGACCACAGCAGGGGCAACAAAAAGAATGATCCAAAAGGAAAGAAAGAAAAAAACAACAATAAAGGATGCCTGAACTTCAAATCTCTAAAGACAGTTGACTGGGCACCTTGCAAATGATTCTTGTTTAAAAACTTTAACCGTCAAACACTTATTTGGGCCTTCATTATCCATTTCTTTCATAACCCGTTTGCCTTTTAGCCACGTTACAAGCCGATTAAAGTCCACGCCGACTGAAGATTGTTCGTCCTGGTCTTTCTTATGAACTTAACTCTGGGAAGGAATGATGTGGTGACTGATATCATCACTAGAAGAAAAGAAAGGACATTGAAAATGAAAAGTGAAAATATAATGTAAAGTCTCCCCGTCAATCGTCATGTCAAGAAGGAACCCTCAACTGGGACAATCCTTCCTACCCAAACCTTTTCACCTCCCCAAATCGTACTTACTGTGCACAACAAAATTGGGGCAGTCTTGTGGGCCCTACATGTTTCTATGTTAACCATACCTCCCCAGATGAGGAGAACACAAATGTTAGCTCCACATACAATCATTCAGCTATCTACTTCTCGTCCCTATTTTTCCCTCACCTTCTCGGGTTCAGGCCAAATTGGATTGCAGGAAGCGATAAAGAGAACTTGAACTCATGGTTACACCCTTCTCTTTCTCATTAGAGGGCTCACTGTCTCCTGACATTTTATGATTACGTTTTGAACGTACACTAGGTTTGATGACAATGTTGACAATGAGTTTCAAACATGGGCAGTCTAATTAAGAGAGAGTGGCAAAAAAAAAAAAAAAAAAAAAAAAAAGGTTTCATGTGTTTATTCATTCATGCACCCTCATGACATTACATCATACATTTCATAATAAGCAAGGTATTTTGTTTGAAAAATCCTTTAGGCACAAGAGAAGTTGTGAAAAGGTTAATACAACATTTGCTTTTAAGTTTATTCGATGTTTTGCTAAGTGTTTACCAACGTTTCAGAAAGTTTCAAATCCAAGTTTTCTTCTGCGATACCGACCCTCTGCTTCGCAATGGTCGAATTCAAGTTTTTTTTTCCTACGATATTGGCCTTCTGCAAGGCATTGGTCGAATCCAGTTTTCGTTTTATGGCCCTCTGCTAAGCAATGGTCTAATCCCATCTCGTTGTTGTATTACTGGCCATCTGCTCGGCAATGGTCAATTTCAGCTCGTTGCTCTGTATTGTTGGCCCTCTGCATGGCAATGGTCGGATTTAAATTTCTGTTCTGTGAGTTTGGCCCTCTGCGAGGCAATGGTCAAATCCAGGTTTTAGTTTTCTGTTATTGGCCCTCTGCATGGCAATGGTCGGATTTAAATTTCTGTTCTGTGAGTTTGGCCCTCTGCGAGGCAATGGTCAAATCCAGGTTTTAGTTTTTTGTTATCGACCCTCTGCGGGGCAATGGTCGGATTTAAATTTCTGTTCTGTGAGTTTGGCCCTCTGCGAGGCAATGGTCAAATCCAGGTTTTAGTTTTCTGTTATCGACCGTCTGCGGGGCAATGGTCGGATTTAAATTTCTGTTCTGTGAGTTTGGCCCTCTGTGAGGCAATGGTCAAATCCAGGTTTTAGTTTTCTGTTATCGACCATCTGCATGGCAATGGTCGGATTTAAATTTCTGTTCTGTGAGTTTGGCCCTCTCGAGGCAATGGTCAAATCCAGGTTTTAATTTTCTGTTATCGGCCCTCTGCATGGCAATGGTCGAATTTAAATTTATGTTCTGCGAGTTTGGCCCTCTGCGAGGCAATGGTCAAATCCAGGTTTTAGTTTTTGTTACTGATACTTTACTTGACATTGGTCGTTTGGCATCGTGACTTGAATTATTTTGTTCGTTTTCTGTCATGATTGAAACCCGGACAAAATTAGTGTTTTTATCTTTACTTAGCTTTACTTAAATAATACGAAAAGATTAAATTTTCATATTATTTAGTAATATCTAAGTAAAGAGGGGCAACTGTCAACACTCAATTTTGTCCGGGTTGTAAAAAAAATTCTATTTTTATTGGTTATTTATTATTTTCCTTTTTATTATTTTACCTTTTTGTTTTATTCTATTTTTATGTATTTAGATTTTTGCTTTTAATTCAATTTCTATTTTTCTTATCTTCAATTAGTTTTAATAGAGTTAATTAATCAAAATAATTAAAAAATTAAAAAATAAAATTAAAACTGAAAATAATTAGAGAATAAAATAAAAATTAAAAAAAAAGGGGAAATAAATAAAAGAAACGTGGGAAAGGGGTATGGGGGGACGTGTCTGGAGTGAGGGGACAAGGTGGTTAGAAGGGAATATTTTTCCAAGATTTTGGGGAGGGGGATTTGGTTGGATCAGAGGAGAAAAGAAAGGTTTTAGAGGGTGACGAGAGGAGATCATCGGAGGGAGGCAAAGGAGATCTGAAGTGACGAATACCAGAGGCATTCTCAGGTATGCAGCTTGTCCTTTATTCTCTTTCTCATGAAGTATGATAAAATTAGAATGATAATGCATACGAGGATTACCTATAATCTGTTCAAAAACACTATGGTGTGTGGTCATCATCCTTCTCCATGACCACTTGCTATCATCATCGGTCAGCTTGATTCCATAGTTACCATATACATACATCATACTCTCGTTGGAAACTCAGTAAAAATCACTGCCAAAAAACGCTAACCCAGTAATATCCACTTTACTCATTGCACCATTTTTCGTAAAACCCTTACGTCCCGAGACTCAAATGGACCCTCTGAAATTCGAAATCTCCTCCACTGGATTTGCTCTTTCGGTGAGGATGAATGGGACGCTGGAGGCGATGGCTTAATGCCTCTACTTTGGGTAGGCTTGAGAGGAAAGGAGTGGCTGGTTGCTTTGTGGTTGGCGGTTTGGAAGTGGTAGTCCGCTGTGTGATGGTGACCGTGTAGGTGGCCGTGGAGGTGGCCGAGGAGGTAGCCGGAGATGCGGCGCGGGGAGGCAAACCCGTCCCTGGGTTGGAGTTTTCGAAGCGAGGAGCTCAGGTTGTCGCCGGCGAGGCCAGGTCGTGGTCTGGGCAGAGGTGGCGGTGGCTGGTTCCAGCGGAGGTGGTGGCAGCGTGCCTCCCAGCCTTAGGGTTTTCCTGGTCAGAGAGAAAGAAACTTGGGTCTCTGGAGAGTGTGTGAGATGAGAGAGGGAGCTTACGGGAGGGTGTTGGATCTGAGTGGGTGAGGAATGGAAGGGAAGGTACTGAACCCCTAGGAGATTCTAGGTTAGAAGCCACCCGGGTGGGCCAAGCCCAGAACGAACGCACGTCATTTGGCCTTTTTCGAACGTTCGTCATCCAGCCTCATCTTCCCAACGAACGCTCGTCCCAAACGAGCGCTCGTCATTCGGTCTCCACTTCCCACATCTTCCCAACGAACGCTCGTCAATAACGAGCGTTCGTCAACCAGCCTCATCTTCCCAACGAACGCTCGTCCCAAACGAACGCTCGTCATTCGGTCTCCACTTCCCACATCTTCCCAACGAACGCTCGTCAATAACGAGCGTTCGTCATCCAGCCTCATCTTCCCAACGAACGCTCGTCCAAAACGAGCGCTCGTCATTCGGTCTCCACTTCCCACATCTTCCCAACGAACGCTCGTCAATAACGAGCGTTCGTCATCCAGACTCATCTTCCCAACGAACGCTCGTTCAAAACGAGCGCTCGTCATTTGGTCTCCACTTCCCACATCTTCCCAACGAACGCTCGTCCATAACGAGCGTTCGCCATCCAACCTCATTTTCCCAACGAACGCTCGTCCCAAACGAGCGCTCGTCATTCGGCCTCCACTTCCCACATCTTCCCAACGAACGCTCTTCCATAACGAGCGTTCGTCATCCCACCTCATCTACCCAACGAACGCTCGTCCCCAACGAGCGCTCGTCGACTAGACTCCTCTTCTCAGCGTCCGTTCGTCACATCATCCGATGAACGCTCGTCATCTACCTTCCTGTACTCAACGTACGTTCGTCGTATCACCCAATGAACGCTCGTCATTCAGTCTATTTTTCTCAACGTACGTTCGTCAACTCTCCCCAACGAGCGCTCGTGACTCTGAGTCTTTTCCCAACGTACGTTCGGCCTTTACCACGGACCGTTCGTTATCCAAGCTTTTCGACTGACCGTTCGACATTATTTTATTTTTATTTTGGTACCCCCATTTTTATTATTATTTAATTATTCATTTGCCTTTTTATTTATCTTATTTCATTTCATTTTTTATTTTATTACTTTATTTTATTTATTTCTTTTAAATATCCGCTTATTTCAAAATATATATATATAATAATTTTACTTATATACACATATAAAATAGAAAATTACAAAAATTTGTTTTAAAGGTTAAGCACACGTGTGACCGCTCGCGTCGTCCTTGTGTTAAAAACCTTTTCTTCTTTCTTATAAAAATTATTACAAAAATATTTAAAGGTTTAAGCGCACGTGTGACCGCTCGCGTCGTCCTTGTGCTAAAAACCTTTTCTTCTTCTTTAAATAAATTTACAAAAGAAATACGTTTTGAAGGTTAAGCACACGTGTGACCGCTCGCATCGTCCTTGTGCTAAAAACCTTTTCTTTTCTTAAATAAAATTTCAAAAAATACGTTTAAAGGTTGAATACTCGTGTGATCGTTCGCATCATCCCAGTGTTGAATACTTTTCTCTCTTATTTACGTAATATTAAACGAGGGTATGTGTACTCGTGCGATCGTCCACATCAGCCTAGCACTCAATACTCTCAAGTCTTCCTAAATAAGTAGATAACGGTATGAGTACTCGTGTGATCGTTCGCATCGTCCTAGTGCTTAATATCGTTATTTCTCTTTTAACAAAAAAAGATGATTAAAAATATTTAAATATCATTTTAAAGGTATGAGTACTCGTGCGACCGTTCGCGTCGGCCTAGTACTCATTACCTTCTTTTTTTATCAAAAATATAAAAAAACATAAAATCTTCAAAAATTAAAAACATCAACATTTTCAAACAAACAAACAGTCTTTCAACTAGAACTACGTAACCCTGATTTCTCATTTTGAATGAGAATACGTAGGAGCAAGGTCAATCCTTGTCGGGCCCAAAAAACTAAAAAATATATTTTGTTTATTTATAATTTTATTTTAGGGGATAATTAAACATTTTGAAAACCACATCATATTCGTGCATTTAGTTAAAGGTACTGCCTTAGGGCAGACGTTGTGGGGTACTAACACCTTCCCCACGCGTAACCGACTCCCGAACCCAATCTTTGGTTTTCGTGGACCGTGCTTTATCGTTTTGAGGTTTTTCCGTAGTTTTCCATGATAAACTATGGTGGCGACTCCAAATCTCTCTTCTAAAACCCGTTTCTTTTTGGATCGTCGTCCCGTCGCGATTCCGGTTGCGACAGTCAGTTTTAACTATCACATCCTTCACCACACCATAAGGCCTTTTGGTGGATCCATCTGCCATGCATAAAGTCATCCTTGTAGGCTTGACTTCAAAACTTCCAATCTTTTCAAGTACAGACAAGGGCATCAAATTGATACTAGACCTTAAATCAATTAGGGCTTTCCCTATTTTGTGCCTCCCAATAGTGCAAGGAATAGTGAAACTTCCTGGATCTTTATCCTTTGGAGGAAGTGCCTTATGCAAGATCACACTGCAATCACCTTGTATCTCAATAGAGTCCTCCTCTAAATATTTCTTTCTTCTGAGGAGTTTCTTCAAAAACTTAGCATATTCAGGGATTTGTTGTAATGCTTCAGTCACAGGAAATTTTATTCCCAATTTTTTGAAGATTTCATCAAAACACTCTAATTGCATATTTTTTTTCTTTTTTGAACACTCCTCATGGTAAGGAAGAATTTTCTTATTTTTTTTCTCTCAACCTCTTCTTTCTCTTTTCTCTCTTTTTCCACAATCCTCTCTTTTTCTTTTCTCTCAATCTCACTTTCTCTCTCTTCTTTTTGAATTTTTTCTTTTTCTTTTTCTTTTTCCTCAATCTCACTTTTTCTCTCTTCTTTTTCTTCTTTCTCTTTCATCTCAACTTTTTCTTTTCTCTCTTTTTCTCTCTCTTTTTTTCTCTCATCATTCATGCTTAAAATAGCTTTGCAGTCTTTCTTGGGGTTAACTTCAGTATTAGCTCCAAAACTTCTGATAGGCATCTCCTCCAACTTCTTGGCCATTTGACCAACCTGCATCTCCAGGTTCCTTATAGCAGCTTCATTGCTTTTTTGAGTTGAAAGACTTGCATGCATGAATTATTGGAGGGTTTCTTCAAGCTTTGTGGTTCTGTCAGAAGGAAAGGTTTATTGTTGCTATTGTTGTTGTTGTGGTGACCAATTGAATTGTCCACCAGTTTGCCCAAACTGACTTTGTCCCATGCTAGGATGAGATTTCCACCCTTAATTATAATTGTTGGGTTGAAATTGGTTACCCATGTAATTAACTTCTTCATTTAGATTCTCGGGCACAACACATTGACCATTAATATGATCACCACCACATAGTTCACAGAGTTGCTGGTGAACTTGTAAAACATTATGGCATTCCTTTTGTGGCTGAGAAAGCTTCTTTGTTCAGACTTCAAGTTGTTGAGTGATGATCTTATTTTGAGCAAGCAAGGCATCATAAGACTGTAGTTGTAAAACTCCCTTAGGTTGTGATGAAGTTCTTCTTTCATTGTGCATCTCATTATCATTAGTAGCCATGTTGTCAATTTATTCATAAGCTTCCTCTAGAGTCTTGCATTTGATATTGCCTCCAGTTGAGGCATCCAACATCAATTTGGTTTGTGAACAAAGACCTCCAAGGAAAAGAATGACTACTATTACTTCATCAAAACCATGAGTAGGTGTCTTTCTTAGCAAGCTTTTGTATCTATCCCATGCTTGCCCTAATGATTCTTCCATGCCTTGATTGAAAGAGGATATTTCTTGCTTCCCTTTGTTGGTCTTTGACCGTGGGAAGTATTTATTCAAGAACTTAGCTACCACAACTTCCCACTAAGTAAAGTTGTTTTCAGGAAAAGGGTTTAGCCACAATTTAGCGTTGCCTCCCTGTGAGAAAGGAAACAAGCCTAATCTAATAGCATCATCTGGCACTCTATTCAGCTTCACAGTGTTGCAGATCGCATTAAAGGTGGTAAGATGCTCATATGGACTTTCATGTGACAGTCCATTGAACTGGTTGCTCTTCACAAGATGGATCAACGTAGGCTTCATCTCCATATTCGCGGCATTGACCCTTGGCTTTGCAATGCTGTTAAAATACTGAGCGCCAACCACAGTTGCATAATTTGCCAAACTACGTTTGTCTGGCTGTCCATTATTGTTGTCCATGGTTTTCTGATCTGGTCGTGAGAGGATCTCTCTAGAACAAGGTTCTTAGATAACCTGCTCGTCCTGCTAGTCTCAAGTCCTTCAAGAAGAGGTTCAGAACTTTTGCTGCTTTGAGTCCTTACTGTATCCTGCATAAACTAAAAACAAAACCCTAGAAAAAATTGTTAGCACAAAAATAAAAATAAAAATAAAAGATACAAAAATAAAATAGAATAGAATAAAATCAAATCAAATAAAATAAAATCAAATGAAATAAAGTAAAATAGAATAAAGCCAAAATTAATTAAGAATCACAAATATAGAATAGTTTAAACCGTGAGTCCCCGGCAACGACACCAAAAACTTGTTGATGGATTGACAAGTGTACCGAATCGCACATGTAATATAAAATGGTAAGACCAAGTATCGTATCCCTGAAGACTCTCGGTACTAGACAGTTGTGTGATAACTCAATTAATTAAGACTTTTAGAAAACAAGATCATTGATTTGGGATGCGAAAACAGAAAATTAAATATGAATGCAATTGATCAATAACAGAGAAAACAACGATGAACGAAGGTTGTTTATAAAATGAGATGATTATGTTGTTAGGGTTTGATTTCACCAAGTTTACTCTCATGTATATAAGAATTCTTCTTTTTTACATTAATGTTAACGTCACTCACTAAATTACTTAGAACCCGATCCCTCAGCGCAATAAGCCTGCCTTAATTCCTAGTTCGTGCAATTCCTAGCGTTCCTAGAAAATTAAGTCTGAAGATCAAGAGCTTAAAACGACCAAGTACTAATACCCTCATCCCTGAGAAATATTACCCTTGAAAGAATTCATCAAGAACCTGAATTGTAAGGAACCTCTCGATACTCATGCAATTCATAAATCATGCTACTAAATGAGTTAAAATAGAGCAAGCATTGGAATAGATGAATTCCCTAACAATTAATGAAAAAGCATATTAATTAAGCATCAAGTCAAATACATGAGAGTTTACAAGGTTACATCATTCCCTAACAACAAATAGAGTTTAGTTCCCCCTAGACATGGAGAAACTAGATGAATAATGGAAAAGCATGAGATAGAAGAACCCTAAAAGTAGAGGATGAACGCTCCCGCATCCAAATCCGCCTTCAGAGAATGGAAGAGTGTGTTGTTGTGCTGCTCCAGCCAGAGATACAAAACCTAGAGCGCTTGGGTCTTTTAAATAGAGTCGAAAAAGAGTAGAAACAGGGCCCGGTCCAAAAGAGTCGAAACAGAGTAAAAACTGGGTCGGATCTGCGACGCACGACGCTCGGGCGCCCCCATTTAAGGCGTCCAGGCGGTGGACCGTCCTCATGTAGGGCTTGAGCCTTCAATTGGACGCCCAGGCTTCGGGGTCCGCCGCTCAGGCGGCCTAGGAGGGCGCCCGGGCGGTGGAAGTCAATTTTTTGCGCTTAAGCCTCCATGCAGGGCGCTCAAGCTTCGTGTGATTCCCCCTTCTGGTGCTTTTGCAAGCCTTTCTTAGCTCTATCTCCTTAGCACTTCATCCCTGCTTCCTGTATTAACTCATTTTCTATCAAAACAAAGGGGATTAGTCATAAAATCATCAAATGCAACCTCAACTCTCTTATTCACACAACTTAATTAAAAAGCATGAGTCCAAGCAAGTTTTTAAGTGGAAAAGGGTGTATTTAGTATCAAAATTACATTACAAATAACGGTATTTTCAACCGTTAACACAACCCTGATCGTGTGCGACAGGAAGAAGAGTGAGGAGCTCTTGGCACTAGTAAAAAATTGGGTTTTTACAGCGCACATTATGCCACGGTTCACTAGAAACCGCAGCATAATGGTGCGCGGTGGCAGTTTTGTAAATAAATCGAAGGAATATGCCGCGGTTCAGAGGGGAACCGCGGCATATACGCCAGTCAACCATCCCCTTTGACGCCACGTCTGAAAAAAAAATTAGATAACAGCCTATATGCCGCGGTTCTCTGGAAAACCGCGGCATATACCCCTGCCAATTTATTGCAGGGGCTGACTGAGTCAGAGAATTTCAGAAGTTACAGGGGTATATGCCGCGGTTCTGAGAGTAACCGCAACCTATTCTCCTACCTGAAATAAATTTAAAATGAATTTGAAATATTTAGAGGAATATACCGCGGTTGCCCTCCGAACCGCGGCATATAGTTTAAAAATAATTTCAAAAATGCCATCTTATACCGCGGTTGCCGCCGAATCGCGGCATATAGTTTAAAAATAATTTCAAAAATGCCATCTTATACCGCGGTTGCCGCCGAACCGCGGCATATAGTTTAAAAATAGTTTCAAAAATGCCATCTTATACCGCGGTTAAGTAGTGAACCGCGGTAGATTCCCTAGTCAGAGTTAAAAAATAAAACTTTGGAACAGTATCGTCTTGTTCGCGTAGACGCTCAACAACTTCGAGTTTTCTTCTCCCGCCGACCACCCATCTCAGTTCCCTCGTTTCTTCACCGTTTAAACTCAAAATTGTTCGGTCATTTCCCATTTTTGACGATAAAAAATAGTTTTAGCCGATCAAAATCGTTTGAAACGCCTGTCATTCCTCTCCGCTGCCATTCCCCTTTGTTGCACCAAGCTTTTTCGTCGCCCCTGTTCCAGGTATTTATGCCCTTTTGCATTCTTAACATGATTTCTTCATTAGTGGTATAACTTTAACAAATTTTGATAACTTTAACAAATTTTGATTTTTTCCCAAATGTTGAATTCATATACACTAATTAATATGAATTGTCTTTTGCAGAGATTCAAGACACTACTATATGCAGGTCTGTTTTTGTGGTAGTGGATATCACAAAAACAGACCTGCAATTTTAAAAAACTGCAGGGGAATATGCCGCGGTTGTAACCCCAACCGCGGCATATAGTGGACAAAATTTTTTTTTTAAAAAAAAGATTTAGGCAGCGGTTCTTTGGACAACCGCGGCATATTCCGCAACCTATATACCGCGGTCATAACCGCGGCCTACAGTCTCTGACTTACTACCGCGGCTGAATATGCCGCGGTTCGTAAACCGCGACGTATAGTGAAAAATAACCGCGGTAAAAGCCCCTCGCTGCACTAGTGTGGACTTTGAGAGTTGTTTCTCAAAGGGATTATGCAGCAAGAACGTGTGGTTATGTGCGTGCAGGTGTTTTCTTTTCTGTATTTGGTTGTGAGTGGGAAAGGTGTTTACATTTGTGAGAGTGTGTTCACTGTAAAACCTTTGGTGTAAATCTCAAATCATTATAGTGAAATATCCTTCAATCTAACGTTGATTGGAAGGGTGACTGGATGTAGTCATTGAGGCTGAACCAGGATAAAAACCTTGTGCTTGTTCTTCTTTCCCTATCCCTTTTACTTTAAACTGCATACGCGTTTACTTACAGTGCAAGAAAGTTTTAAAGATAATTTCAATTTTGCAAAAAGATTTGAAAAACGTTCGTTTTTATAAATCACTAATTCACCCCCCTCTTGGTGTTGAGAAACAAAGCTCTCTATTTCTAACATTGTTTTTTCTATATTTGATTGTGAGTGGGAAAGATGTTTACATTTGTGAGTGTGTTCACTGTAAAACCTTTGGTGTAAATCTCAAATCATTATAGTGAAATATCCTTCAATCTAAGGTTGATTGGAAGGGTGACTGGATGTAGGCATTGAGGCCGAACCAGAATAAAACCCTTGTGTTTGTTATTCTTTCCCTATCTCTTTTACTTTAAATTACATATGCGTTTACTTACATTGCAAGAAAGTTTTAAAGATCATTCTAAATTTTCAAAAAGATTTGGAAAGTGTTAGTTTTTATAAATCACCAATTCAGCCCCCCTCTTGGTGTTGAGAAACAAGGCTCTTTATTTCCAACACTATGTTCACCAACAACGTGCTTAACCTCATTAGTCGTCTCGTTGACAATTTTCAGATTTGGGGGTATAACACGAGCAGGCCTTGGTTTCTCTCCCATCGCTTGGTCCGTGGGACGTCATGTGTACAGCCTTGTCATGCTCCAATGCCTTGGATCTTGTTCAAGCCTCAGTTGGGCATCTCAATCCTTATTTGTGTATCCCGAGTTGGGTCTATTTATATTGTCATGATTAACGCCTTCATTTCTTCATTTTCTTCGGAAGGTCACAAGATATTAAACACTAATATCTCGGCCATGGCACATCCTAATATGAATTTCATTGGTTGTCTCCAAACATTCAACCGAAGACCGAACCGTCTCGCTTGTTTAGCCATTTAGGCTTATAAACTAAACTATTTTTATATTAATTTGATTCGCTACTGATGGAATCCTACTTGACTTAGTTTTCCTTTTGTACTTTTACTTTTCCTAGCTTAGCTCTTAAGGAGTATGGGTTACTATAAATACCCAACTCCTCTCTTGTATTAGCACTTTTGAGATTAATGAGAATTAAATTTTCTGAAATAGAAACAATTCTCTCTTGAAAGTCAGGTTAGAGAGTCCAAAGACTCCCTCTAGCCACCTTCCTTGCACACTGCCTTCATTCTCATTTTCATTGAATTCCACTGTGCTCCATTTATTTCTCTCGTTTCCACGCTACCTCTCCTTCGCTGCCACCTCGCATGCGTCAGCGTTTTTCAATTCCTTCTTCAGCCACGCGTCCGCTCCCTCATTCTACATCATTTGTTTTTCTTCTCACACATCAGCCACGCACAGCCACATTCTCTCTTTCGTGAGAGCTTTTTCTCCATCTCGCAGAACCACATCTCGTTCTTCCACTCGAGAGTTTCCTCGTCGCCAGCCATTCTTCATCACAAATCCATTTCTTCTCCTCCGTAAGTATCAGATTCACAAGTTTCTTCATCTTTCTTCCACTGTCACCAAATCATCTGCACATTTGTCTAGGGTTTCTTCATCCTTCATCATTTTCTCTGATTTTAGCCGATTAAAATTACTTTTGATTCGTTCCAAACCTTTCCCACCGTTCAATCTTCATTTTGAACCGATTAATCGGTTCATATTGGGTTTCTTTCCATTTCTAGGGTTTCTATCGAGTTTAACCCTCTGTTTTTGTCATTTTCCGCTGCGTATTCTTCGTCGGAGAAGCTTCGAGGAGTCCGCGACGCGCCTTCGTCGGCCTCTCCTCGGGCGTTCGTGCATCAAGTGGTATTCAGAGCAAGGTTCGAGCACGCGTCAACAGATAAGTTGTTCTATCTGTTCTGAATGTTTTTTCTCATTTGCTTTGCGTTTGTTTGTTTTTGGTTTGTTCTTGTTTGTGATTCATTTTTTTTCTCTGATTCACGAAATGTTGATTCAAGTCTTTTGTTGAATCTGTGTCTGTGATATCTTGATTCTGAGTTTCTGTTTCGTGTTTCTGTTTCGCATCTCTGTTGCGTTTTTCTTCATTTAGGTGGTGTTCATTCATCTTATTTTGTCTCGGTTTGCTTTTGATTCTGAGCAATTTGTGCTGTTCTTTTAATTTCTGATTTGTTCATCATTTTCTATTACTGTCTTGTGATCTGGTTTGTGTCTTCATCGAATCAATTCCAGGTGTTTTCTGGTTTGATGTTGAACTCATTTTCTGATTTTGTGCTTGTCTGTGCCTTGAGTCAATGTTTTTTTTTTATCATTTTATTCGGTGAATCCAATTTGTTTGAGTCTTTTAATTTGAAAATCACATTTCTGTCATGTTCTAGTCTTGTGCTTTGTTTTAATTGTCAATTTAATTCGAGTTTAACTAGCTGATGCTTGTGTTTTGTGATTCATTTGTGTTGTTTGCACTGAGTAAGTTCTGTTCACCTTAAATAAGCTATGATATTTGGATAAATGAGCTTGGTGACAGATTTCAGTGGTGGAGATAATGAATCTCATGTTCTTGAATCTGTTTAATGATAGCTTTGCTTGGTTTCTGCCTAATCAATAACAAGTGCATACCAAGTGAGCAATGAAAGGCTCAGCCTAGCTCAGTTGCACATTGATTAATTAGCAGATTTGTTATTTGGCCAGCTACACCGAACTGGTTTTTCTTTGCAGAGTCTGTGAGTCATTCATACTTGGTTTTAAATTCTTTGCTAAGTTCTGATTCAAAATTTTTCCAGTATTGACTTTGTTTCATTGGCATCTATTGAGGTATTTGAATCTGCAGAATTGCATTAAAACTGTTTACAACAGTGATTGAATTTAGTTTGAACTTCTGAGTTTGTGATCCATAGTGTGCATTCACTGTTTTCACTTTGCTATCAATTCTGCAATTGAGAATACATTTTTGGTCACTCAAGGAAGCCTAAACCAGTGGTATTTGAAACTATAACTGTGGCTGAGAGTGATTAACCTCTTGTTTTCCTTTGGATTTTTTTTGAGTTGAACCATGTTTACTTTCCTTTGGCAAAAATTTGATTAAGTTGCAAAAACTGATTAGGTGATCTGTTGTGAATTGTGACTGAAAATTGCAAGTTCTAAAGTGTTATCCAACTCGTCCATTTGGCTATCAAATTGTGAAGAAAAAAAAAGAGCAAAGAGAACTGGTGCAATTCACAATATTGTTCACTGTTTCAGTAAACTATCTCTGCCAAAATCAAATCAGATATAACTTTCTTCAATCATAACTGGTTCAACTTAAGTCTTTTTTTATTGTTTTTAAAATCTGTTCTAGTTCTATTCCTTAGGTTCTATTTGTTGTGCTTACTTTGATCAAAGCTTTGTTTCTTGTTTGTCTTGATTGAATTTCCTGGTTTTGTCTCAATGCATGTGCATTCTATTCTGCTGTTCTAATTTGAGCTTTGTTTGTTTTCATAATCTGATCTAGAGTTGATCTTGAGTCAGTTTCATTATCTGATGTGCTGTCATTGTCTTGTGGCTGTCCTGTTCTGTTCTGGTTTCTGATTTTGACCTTAGCCTAGCCATTCTTGATTGAGAAGTTTTTACACTTTCGTTTCTGAAATTTGAATGAAGGTTTGTGTGCTTGGTAGGATCTTAGGTGGTGGTGGTCTAAAAGACTCTCAAGCCTTGAACTGCCAAGGGAGAATCTCCCTTCCAAACCTTTTCATTTATGTGCTTTAAATTTCAAAAGAGAAGCCTTGAGTGTTGTGAGTTTTGTGAGGCTGACTTAGCCCAATTCCTTGGCATATTTGTATGAGAGAATCAGTTTTTTTTTTTTACATAACTGTGCTTTAACTGTTTACTTCTACAGAATCAATAATGTGTTTGGGATTCTTTTAAATAGTTGCAACAGACCAGAACCTTCACTGATACAGTTGTAGAACTTCAACAGAGTTTAGCTTAAGCAACCAAAAGCAAAATCAATTCACGTGGGAGTGTTAAACTGAAGGGAGTTTCTTTCACCTTAAACTACTTCTGTTTGATTGAACTATGCTTGTTATAGCTTGTCTTTGATTAGCATAATTTCAAGTGTTGAATCTGGTATGACAGTTCTTGTAAACTAAGATTAGCCAATCTGAATTCTGAATTGGAATTGTTCTGCATTGTGTTGGATTAATCTGATTTTTGATTAGACTGGGTGGTTGTTAATCAGTTTGGTTTCAGCTTAGATTTTACATTTCTTTGAATCTGGTATAATGACCATTTGCATGTGTCTAATAGAATCTGGTTTGATTTTGGTGTGTGTAGAACTGATTTGTTTGAGAGTTTAGCTTGAGCAGGAAATTACTGAGAAAACAGCAACCTAAGCATTTAATTTGGAAGCTTTGAACTAAAGGGAGTTATCTAGTTTAATTGCTTCTGACTGTTTAAACTCTTTTGGATTTAAATTGTTCATTGTTAGATTGCATGATCTGCTGAATTGGTGTGAATTATCTGTGCAGAGTTGCTTTCATTGGAATTCAATTTGTGTACAAGTTTACTTGAGCAGCAGCAGAATTTTAATGGAAAGTTTAGAAAGCTTGTGCAGCCAAGAGAAAGGGAAGTTCTTACTGCCCTATATTTTTTTTTTGTGTGCAATCTGCTTAGCTAAGGGTTTTTAAGTGACAGAAACTTTGTGCAATTGTTTGTAGGATGAGACTAGCAAGGAGATTCAAGAGAATTGATTCCAGCAACATCAAAGTTGAGCAACAAAGTTGAATGAAGTGGACCAGGACCAGGACCGTAGCAGCCTAGTATAGTTTTCTTTTAGTTTCAATTTTGTTTGTAATAGGCTTGTGTTAGCCTACTGTTAGCTTTAGCTTGTTTTGTAAAAAGGCCTTTTATAAAGTCCAAGTATTTGGAAGAGTCCTTGGTGCTCTTTCAAACTCTTGGCAACTTTACTTGCTTTAAATTTAGCATAGGTAGATAGATGAATGTGTGATTTGATTTGTGTTTCTCGTAGGGGTCATTAGAGTCCGCTAGATTCTTAAGTGTTGTGTTTGTTTAATTTTGTGTTCACGGTTAGGGGTGACTTAGGCTAAAAGAGATTAAACTCTAAGCCTTTTCACACATTAGAGTCCGAGAGTCTAGTCTTTTATTTGTGCTTAATTGTATGTGTTTGTTTGAGTTGTGTAATTTGTTTCTAAAGGTGATTTTAGTTTAAGGGGTAATTAGTTAGTAGCCTAAGACATTTCTGGCAAGGCAAGACTTGGTACTTAAGCAGCTTTTTAGCTCACCTCTCTTACCTGGGACTTGTCTAAGTGAAAGTTTTGAACCCTTTAGATTAAGAAAACTTTTAAAAACAAAGATGTCTTCTTATAGTTCATATAGGTCTTCTAGGTTAGATAAAGTTGATGAAATGTTTAAACAAGCTAGGAATCTTCCATCATTTGGTAAAGACATAGGTGCATTAACATACCTAGCTTGGGAAAAAGAAATTAATAAAATAAATCCTTGGTTTTGTGAAGAGAGTGAATATTATGTTCTTAGTATATATCTCTCTAAGTTAGAAGTGCATGCAAGAGAGTGGTGGAATGAAAGACAATATCATGTTAGGAAAGGTAGAAAGTCCTCCATACGTGATTGGCATGATTTAAAAGCTTGCATGAGAAGAAAGTTTGTGCCTTCAAGCATTAAAAGAAACCTAGAACTAATTAGGGATTGCATTAATGATGGAAAATTATTTCTTGAGAGTTTAAATGATCATGGGTTTCTTCGTAGAGAATTAGAATTTGGGGCAAGACTTAAAGAGATCAAGGATAAGAAAAGAGAAAAAGGGATTGAGAGAAAAGAAACGGAAGAAAGGAAAGAAGAAGAGAAGAGAGAGAGAGAAGAAAACGAGAAAAGAGAAGAGAGAAGAAGAGAGGAATTAAGGAATGAAGAAGAGAGAAGAAGAGAAGAAGAGAAAAGAAAAGAAGAAGAACGAAAAGAAAAAGAGAGAAAAGAAGAAAAGAGAGAAAGGCAAGAAAGAGAGAAGAAGGAAAAGGAGAAATTGTTTCTTATGGCAAATCCTATTCTTCCAAAGACCATAGAACATAAAAGGGAAGGTTTCCAAATCTTTACTTCTTTTTCAATAATTGATTACTTTTCAATTTTTGACTTCTCTTTCAAACCAATTGTCATGAAAACATTTTCAAAATATGACAATTCAAATCTTGAGTTATTGTTATCTTTAAGAAAACAATTAATTCAAGATAAAATTGAATTTGGACTTCTAAGATTTTCAAAGATTACTAATCAAAGTATTAGAAGTTCTTATTCTCTTGTTTTTAAAGAAAAATTCTTTCTTGAATTGATATTAACCGAAGATATATTTGATGTGTATTGCAGATTCGTGTTTGATCCAGGAGGAAGAAAACTAGATCTAAAAGAATAAGGCCACTCCAAGATGGCCATGCTCCCAAAGATTGTGTGGAGTTTCTTCATAAGGCGATTGCCAGATTTGAGGACAAATCTTTTCTTAAGAGGGAGGGCATGATGGAATCCTACTTGACTTAGTTTTCCTTTTGTACTTTTACTTTTCCTAGCTTAGCTCTTAAGGAGTATGGGTTACTATAAATACCCAACTCCTCGCTTGTATTAGCACTTTTGAGATTAATGAGAATTAAGTTTTCTGAAATAGAAACAATTCTCTCTTGAAAGTCAGGTTAGAGAGTCCAAAGACTCCCTCTAGCCAC
This sequence comes from Vigna umbellata, assembly GCF_029865625.1. Classification (NCBI taxonomy): domain Eukaryota; kingdom Viridiplantae; phylum Streptophyta; class Magnoliopsida; order Fabales; family Fabaceae; genus Vigna; species Vigna umbellata. The sequence continues at coordinate 18,283,101 of NC_142171.1, read as the reverse complement.
CTTCCTTGCACACTACCTTCATTCTCATTTTCATTGAATTCCACTGTGCTCCATTTATTTCTCTCGTTTCCACGCTACCTCTCCTTCGCTGCCACCTCGCATGCGTCAGCGTTTTTCAATTCCTTCTTCAGCCACGCGTCCGCTCCCTCATTCTACATCATTTGTTTTTCTTCTCACACATCAGCCACGCACAACCACATTCTCTCTTTCGTGAGAGCTTTTTCTCCATCTCGCAGAACCACATCTCGTTCTTCCACTCGAGAGTTTCCTCGTCGCCAGCCATTCTTCATCACAAATCCATTTCTTCTCCTCCGTAAGTATCAGATTCACAAGTTTCTTCATCTTTCTTCCACTGTCACCAAATCATCTGCACATTTGTCTAGGGTTTCTTCATCCTTCATCATTTTCTCTGATTTTAGCCGATTAAAATTACTTTTGATCCGTTCCAAACCTTTTCCACCGTTCAATCTTCATTTTGAACCGATTAATCGGTTCATATTGGGTTTCTTTCCATTTCTAGGGTTTCTATCGAGTTTAACCCTCTGTTTTTGTCATTTTCCGCTGCGTATTCTTCGTCGGAGAAGCTTCGAGGAGTCCGCGACGCGCCTTTGTCGGCCTCTCCTCGGGCGTTCGTCCATCAGCTACATTTTTCTGACCATTCAAATTCGAATTGTTATTTTCTTTTCAGTGCAGATGATATGACCCTATGTACAAACTACTCTGCCAACTAGAGCTTATTTGGTGAGGAATGTTCTCTGTGAACTCTCATTCGAGTCTCTTCAACCTAGGGAACGTTCTAAGTGAACTTCTAGAGTCTGCTGATCAGTGAGGAACGTTCTCTGTGAACTCTCACTCGAGTCTCTTCGACCTAGGGAATGTTCTAAGTGAACTCCTAGAGTCCATCACTCGGTGAGGAACGTTCTTCGTGAACTTTCACACAAGTCTCTTCGACCTAGGGAACGTTCTAAGTGAACTCCTAGAGTCCGCCACTTGGTGAGGAACGTTCTTCGTGAACTCTCACACAAGTCTCTTCGACCTAGGGAACGTTCTAAGTGAACTCTTAGAGTCTGCCGCTCGGTCCAAAGAGGAGCAAGGACTTAAAGCACATTGAAAACAAGCTCCCCAATACAACGTGAACGGCCTCTCTCAAGCTCATAATAATCCCTGCACACCCCTTCCAAAAAAAGAGCTTGCTTGGGCTTGAAGGGCTTTTGTACTGTATGGATACCTGTCAGGCCAATGAACTAGGTAGACAAACAATTAACAATTCTTAACCAATCGGTTAAGATAGCCGTTGAGGTAGTTACAAGGATAATAATAATAACAACCACTAATTGGAAGTTAATAAAATAATGAAAGTCGTTTAATAGTAATAGGTCAGACCTAAGGATAAACCCATTTTAATATATATAAATATACCTTTGACAGGAAGGTCATGTAACTAATTATGAGTACTCACTTTTTATTAAATATTATCACGCAAAGTCACTAACTTGAGTGTCGGAGTGTCTTTGACAAATACTCTCCCACACGGCTTGGACAAGGAAGAGAGAGAGCGAACAACGCAATTTGGATAATAGAAGATCATTAGGAAGTTCATCCAGTCTTCAAAACAACTTGGTTTTTGAGTAAGGGATCTCAACTTCTTACTTGAAACAATTTGTGTTTTCATTTTTTTTTTCTATTTGAGAATGACGTTAAGCAAATAGAAATTATTTTTATTTTATCAAATCTTTAGAGTAAGTTTTTATTTAGTCTAAAATTTTTTGTTTTTTTATTTATTTTGTCACCAATTTTAATAGGCTTATTTGAAAAAAAAAATAATTATTTCAACTTATTTTTATCATATACCAAAATGTTATTATATTTAGATATTTTATTCTAAATTTCTAGATTTTGAGTTAGTTTATACATACATTAGGATTTAATTAGAATAACAGATTACATGAAAAGACAATTATTTATGATTTCAGATAACTTGGATGTGAAAATTATTTGATCACTAAATTTTTATTTTTTGGTCTAAGAACTGTGGTTTTATTTAAAGCTGTCAAAACGGGTAACTCGGCTCAATCCGACCCGACCCACCACGGGTTGGTCACTTAGTGAGCTAATCAAACCCGGCTCACTTATCAGTGAGTTGAAAAAATTCGAACCCGGCTCAATCCACCACGGGTTGGTGGGTTAAACGGGTTGGCTCACTAGCTCATTTAATTATAAGTTTTCTTAAAATAAAAAAATTACGATTTTTTTAATTCAAAGATAAATAAATTTCACACTAAAATGATGTTAAACTTCAAAGACAATTCAAAATAAATAAATAAAAGTATCATACAATCCAAGCGTAATCCAAAAACATGTACAAAAAGTAAAGTAATAAGTTTTTAATATTGATAATTTTTGTCCATTTATAATATTAGAGTCTTGAATAGATAAATTTATAATATTTTTCTCTTTTCAAACATCTTCTTTATTACCATCTACAATATAATAAAAAAAATGATAGCTAATAATATTAAAATACAAAATAATAAATAATTAAATTAAATTAGGTGGATTGGTGAGCCAACCCGGCCCACCACGAGTTCAACCCAGTGAGTCGGGTTGAAAACTAACTCGCATAAAAAAATTACATTTTTTTCAAACCCAACCCGGCTCAAACCCGTGGTGGACCGGATTGGCTCGCGGGTTACAACTCACGTTGACAACACTAGTTTTATGATGACATTTTATGATTTTGATGTGATTATAAATACTTTAAGTTTGAATGACCACGGTACAATTGTAATCTATTAAAGATGAGGTTCGAATTGATCACTTTAAATATTTAAGAAGTCGAATTATTAAAGTGCATTTAAAAATATTTTTGAAATTTATTAATTTATTTTTCAGACTAATTTTTCTGATATTTTCTCTCAAAGTAAAATATTTGCCTTAAATGAAAATAATACATAGATTCAAACCTTGTTTTTATTTTCCAATTTCTTTCTTTTTTCTTTGCTTGTCTCTTTAATAGGTTATATTTGAATGTTTATTATAGATGTAATTATTTGTATATTAATTAAATTATTTTGGAAGTCTCACATTAATTAAATATAAGGTTAATTCAGAATATATATGTGAATGCAAACATCATCGTCTTATTACAAGTCAAATTTGGAAGATTGAGTTAGACTTAAAAGTCTATTTCTTAACAACATGTAAATTATGTTGTATGAAAATTACTATTGAAAATGATGAAGACTTGTATGAATATGTTGTCACATATTTGGGATGATATTTATGTGAATTATTGTTTGATTTCTATATTAAGGATTGAAAATTATGTTGTAACAAATCTCCTTGCTTCACTAATGATCTAAGTCACATAGACTAAGATATCGTGTGGTGAGAAACTGAGGAAAGTTCTTCAACATCGTGACATGAATCAGTCTCCTTGCTTCTCGAGGATTTAGTCTCAATCGATATCATAATATTGCTCAAAACTAAATCGACTTGATGTGAGTTCATTTTCATAAAGACAACAAAAAATAATTTTTCAATCTAATTGGGGTTTTTTCACGTCTCAATGTCGATGGATAAATTTAATTTAATGTATAGAATATTGATTTCGTGTACCAATTTCACCCACAGATTGAATGATTGTAATCTCTTTATTAGTTGAATTTCAATGATAATCTTGTGCATCACTAGCCTATATTTTTGTTTCATTTGGTTTTTTATAAAGATGAAAATGGAAGTGCAACAACAATCGATGAGGTGTAACGTAAAAGTGATAAAACTCAAAGTGGTATATGTGGTGATTGGGGAAGTTGCAATAAATTAACAAGAACATTGAAGTAAATTGCATAAAGAAAATTACCAAGAATAGCAAATTTCAACTATCAACATTGGCTTAACCATTTTTCCTAGGAGTGACAAAATGGGTTAGATCCGATGGCCCAACCCGTCTACCCGACTGAATAAAGGCAAGTCGAGAGATGCTTTTGAACTTACCAACCCATAATAGTCTCGCTGGTCTAGCTCACTAACTCGCCAGACCAGATGAGAGGCAGGACATGCAAATTCGTCGGCCCGTTACATGTTAATTAACTTAGCTCACAAAATTAGGTTTGTGTGTTGTGTTTTTGGCTTTTCTGAGAGTGTGAACGCCACAAGAGTGTGAACGTTGTGAGAGTGCAAACATTATAAGACCCGTGTAAATAAGATGATGTTTTAATTTAATTATTTTATTTTAGGATATTAAATAATAAATTATTTTGTGAAGGTGTTGAGAAATATTTAAAGATGTGAATAAAATTAAATTAGTATTTATTTCTATATTAATTTTCGAAAAGCTTTGGAGGTGATTTACGTAAGTGTGGAGAAGGAAAAAAAATGAGAAGTGGAGTGAGATTGTGTGCATGGGTTGACGTGAATGAGGAGGAGAATGAGAGTTATAGTGGTGTTGAAAAGTCAAAATGAAAAAGTGGATGAAAGAGTGGAGAGAGTGTTACGTAAATAGTAGAGGGAGTGAATAAAAAGGAAAAAAAATGAAAGAATGCATGGGAATGAGTGGTGTGGGACCGTGAGCTTGGGGCTATGAGAGAGAAGAAAATAAAATGAAATTGTGTGAGAGAAGACATGGTGTTGCGTGAGTGTGGTGGAGGAAGTGAAGAGAGAAGAATAAAAAATAAATAAAATGGGGTGTAAAAGTGGGGTGCACTACAAATAATTATTCTAATGGTCGAGTTGTAAAATTAATAATTTCATGGGATATGCCATAAAAAAATATTTTAATTAATTGTGGAAATTAATTAAATTAATTGTTTGTAATTTTAATTATTTGTTGGCCAATGAATTGGTTGATTTTATACATGGTTTGTTAAATATGTATGATTATGAGTTTGTGAGAATAAGCGTTCTGTCATTTCTTTGGAATTTTTGTCGAACGGACGATGTTCGTATTACGATACAATAGTGTGTTGAGTTTCTGTGGAGGTTGAGATTTGAGTATCACCCTTTCCACATTTGCAAGGACCAGAGAAGGTTGGATGTCTCACCCAATGATTTCGGCTTATGTTGAGTATAGTGCTCGATAGATGTACATAACCGAAGTTTTTACTTGTTAGTTCTTGATGAGTCGGAGAGATAAGCTTGAAGTTGCGATGGAAGGCGGCTCGAATAGCGAAACAGGTTTGATATGATAAAATTCCAGGAAACAACAAAAGCTTGTGTGAATGATCTGGATTATGTTTTAAATAATGGGGTGTATTGTAAAGTAATGACTATTATTTTAGTCTGTGTTATGAGTTGAGAATTGAAATATAATGTGATGTAACGACTCATATAGTCTGTGTTTTGGGGATATGATTACTGAATTGTATGTTATGTTATATTCTTAGTTACTAACTCTTTTTTGTTTGTGGTTGTGGTTCCACCTGCAATGATCGTACTTGTACGAGAGTATATGACAATGCAGATAAGACAGGACTAGAGTAGTCAAAGAGAGATATAGGAATTTGCTGCTCGGAATTTATTATGTTTTAAAGTTATATTATATTTTTGAATAATGTATTTCAAGAATTGTAATGGTTTACTTTTTATTATAATACGTTTAGAAATTTCAGGTTCTCGTTTTCGTGACGTTATCTAAACGAAAAAAAATTGGCAATTTGGATTTTATAAATTAAAACATGGCACTCTATTAAGGGTGTTATAAACACCATTGTGAGACTATGAACACCACAAGACTACAAATGTTACGAGAGTGTGAACTTCGCGAGACTGTGAACATTATGAGAGTGTGAACTTTTGTGAGAGTGCAAACAACAATGTAAAACTATGAACGCCATATGTTTATGTTTTTGTTGTCATTGATTTGCCTTTGTTCATTTTCTAGGTTCATGCCATGACGTTTGACATTGTCAATTCCTCTATCTACTTGTAATTTGAGAATCAAGGTTAGAAATTAGGGTTTTTTGAATTGGGGTTATTGCAAAGAATAGAATACCACGTCTTTCTACTATAATAAAACATGTTGGGTATTTCTTCCAAAAGAATTTGGGTCAAAGAAGAAATTGGAGATCTTTTCTTCTATAAGGAGCAACATAACATCCATGGTGGGAATCTTCCAACCCATTTTCTAATTGCTAGCCCAACCCGTTTCAATTTTGATAGGCCAAAAATAGACTGGGTAATTGTCCTATTTTATCACCTCTAATTTTTTTTGTTTGATGTGTTTCAGAATGTGTGTATTGTTCCACAATTTGTCACTCTTGTAAAATCAAAATAAATCTATTTATATTTTCAACCCTCCTTAGACAATTACATATTTTTAAATTTCGAAAAATATATAAGTTTAAGAAAGCTGTAGTAATAAGAAAAATGTAAGTGGAGGTATAAAATAAGATAGAAGTGTAGGGTTATTATTTGTCTTTATAAAAGCGTAGACAATTAAAATGAAGCACATCAATTCCATTTATAGCATATGAGAATGTCAGATTCGTACCTACATGGTCCATCTTTCATAATATACCAATGGCAGTTTACACATATTTCGTAATCCCTATGTTGATCATATGCATCAAAATGCAACAAAGGACCATTTCCCCAATGAACCGAACAAAAGAATAGTGTTCCCCCGAAATAGTTAGCTCCAAAACTAAATTTGTAGCTTTGGCCAATAGGGAGAAGGTGAAATCCAAGATCATCATCTTTTGATTTGCAGTGAACATTTATAGTTTCATGTCCCTCTAAACTATTCGTAATTTCCACACTAGCTGGGTCTACTACCCATGCCCATGCCAATGTCAGCATACACAACATCACAACGATTTTCAATAACATAGACATTGTAAATTCTCATGTTCTTTTTCTGATCTTCAATCTGTTATATATATACACAAGCTGCAAAACAATGGCATAATGTTAAAGAATAAAAATGTCTTTTATTTTTTGTATTTGACCTGAGTTATTAGAAAACATTTATCCCAAAATTTTAATTATAGGAAACATTTATCCCAAAAATTTTAGTTATAGAAAACATTTATCCCAAAATTCTCTCACCATTAATTATTTATATTCTATTACTTGTTGTACTAAATTAATTAACTCAATTCCTATAATTGACATACATGAGTGACGGTCAATTCATAGAGCTAATTAATTAATTATATTTTATTAACACTTATTTCCACTTCTAAATTAATGGTTTAAAAATATTATACTATAAAAGAATTTTTTTTTGGAATAAACGTTTTTCTATAATTAAAATTTATTTTATCAATAAAATTTAAATGAATTAATTAATTAATTAACACAAAAGTTATATAATATCAATAATTAATGATGAAAAAGTAGAATAAAATAAAATAAATTTATAATAAATATTTTCTTATAATTAAAATAAATTTTATAAATAAAATTTAGGGAATTAATTAATTAAAATTAAAATTAAAATTAATAAAATATCAATAACTAAAAATTAAAAGTACTTACATCACTTTTAATTATAACCATTTTATATTATGAAAGGATTTTATGAACTGATTTCAAAATTTTAATTATTGACCATTTTATTAATAAAAAATTCTTCAACAATACATATTTTATTTATTGATGAAATAAATTTACAAATAGATAAAAAATATATTTTGACAAATTTAGTGAAAAATTTCTTAAGAATAGATAAAATATATATCATGGCAAATTTAGTGACAAATTTCGTAGATAAAATTATTAATTAATCAAATTTAGCAACAAATATACTAATAAAAATGTTAATTCCAAATTTTTACAGTAAATGTTAAATAAATCTTAAAACATGTAATTATGGTTACTTACGTTTTCTTAAGTAATTATGGTTACTTATTAGTTTAAGCAATATAAATGGTGCTAATTCAAATGTATTACAAACACGTGAAAATTACTAAAAATAACAGTTATAAGGGATTGAATTTAATGATCCAAACTCTAATCACTCAACCATGGAATATATCTCTAACATCTTTACACATTCACATAATAAGTAAAAAAAAAAAACTTTAATCCCTTAGAAACAAGTTCTAAATATTCATGTGAAAATACTAGTCTCTTATATATTCAAACACAAGATTTTCATTAAGAAAAGAAGTCAAGAATGTCTAAGAGTCTTTGTCTATGCTAGAACCAAGCGTCTTGGTTGTTTTATCCTAATCTAGGTTCCAAAATATTTTTCAATGATTAGATACCAACATAATAGCATATATCCCATCATGCAAGTGAAAACAAGAGATGGAACACATGAATATAGAATAAAGATATTCTATTGTAGAGAAAAAGTTACAAAAAGTTTAGGTACATTACATCAAACCTTAATGAAATGGATTTTAGCTACTCCTATACATTCTAGAACACAAAGATGGATTGAAAGATGAAAAGGATGAAGGAAGATGAAACATTGAGCTCTAGAAGTGCCTCAACCCAGTCTTCTTGCCTCTGTCTCATTGCCATGTCCAAAAGCCCCTTCTTTTGCCAACATTCAATGCCTTAACTAGGCGAGAGGTACTTATTTTGACAAATTAGGTAGCTTAGCTCGCTAGGCTACAAGCTCTTCTTGGCAGGGCTAGCGTCGGACTCTCATTGGACGAGTTGAGAGGACTCGCTAGGCGAGCAACTTTTGGCAAAAATAATTTAACAAGCTTCAATCTTCCACTTTCCTTCAAAATTAACCAAAACTAGATAATTCTCTATCTCTATAACACTGATGTACAAATTTTGCATCTTTTCATTGAATTTTAACACAAAACACATGAATCAAGACAAAGAAGGGGTTTTAATAAGTGTGAATAATAAGTAATTATCACACTTCCTCATTTTTTGTGTGGACATCCAACAAAAAACGAACTGCAATGCTCTCGAAGCTAGTGATCTTATTGTTATCTACAACAGTCATGCTACCGACCAAATCGTCGTCCCGCTCGATTGATCCCAAAATGCGTGAAGCGATTGACAGTGACATCGATGATGAAGAAGCATCTTTTGCATACCCTTGACCACCCCTTCCTAAAGATTCCTTGAATGAAGACAAGTTGACGTTCAACATTATTACCTAAAATATGAGGAACGATCGATCTGCAACAGAAAGTACAATAGCAAAGATGAAAATGGCAAGCGAGGCACACCCCTATTTATAGAAGCAAAGGCCCCACCTGTGAGTCGTCCTTAGTCATTAGATCAAGTTAGATCCAATGGATAAAGGCATCTGACCTTTTGAATTTTTACATGTTCGAGATTCGAAGCACCACACACACCTCTCCCAATGGTCATATTTTCAAACACGTCGAAGCGAATATTGTTGATGCGTCAAGCGGTCTAAATGCACATAAAATATATAGGTGGCTAAAGAAACCCTAGTTTGCATGGAAGGCAAAAGCCATTTAACAAATTTCAAACCCATTCGCTAGTCATTTCGAGCTTAGGCTTGGGGTCTTGTGTACTATATGACCGTCCGGTCAGCCACAGATTGGACAATCAAGCTTAGATCTGTGTGAGTCACCCTCGAGACTAGACAATCAAATAAGTGAATTGGTGGTCACTTAAATACAGGTTTGAGGTAATGAGGTAGGTGATCTGTATTTACTGCACTATTAATATTTAAACTGTGTAACGTTAAGCTGACTTTGACATCGAGTGTTTTATGGAAATACCCTCTGAATATTGGAACGAGCGGTTGCAAGAGTACTTGGATTTCAAAAGAGTTTCAAACACTAAAGTGATCCAAATGTTAGACCGTTGTACGTCTCAAAATAATATTATTTTACAGGTAGCAACTATTTTTTCCCTCAAATATATAGCCTCTTCAAATACTTGCTGGTTTGGTACATTCTGATTATTTTGATATGAAATGCTCTTATTCGAATAATGCTAAAATATTTTGGATTTTTTACATATTCTTCTGCAGAAAGATATGGAGGAAATGTTTGGTGCAGAATTAAAACCGTGGCCCAATTCACCATTAACAAAACCTTAAGCACATTCTATACTATTATTTCCTTGTTTTCCGAAGTTTATATATATATATATATATATATTTTGCTTACTATAATGGTTTTCTTCAATATGATTTGAAGTCTTATTTTAAATTTGTTCCTTGTTGTGATCAATGTCAACTACAACAAGTTGCCCCTCGTTTTATTTTTATTCATTTTCTTTATTTTCTTTGCTCAATTTTCCACCGTGGGACCCACACACACCATTTCTTGCATCCAACAATCTCCACTCCTATCTTTTTCGTTAAACCCTATACGTAAACTTAATTATATAAGGACCTTTTTCTCTCCCTCGTAATTGCATGCTCCACACTATTATACTTCTCTTTCTCTCTTATTTCCGCGGAGCCCCATACTATCACATGCAACCCTTAGCCATCCCAACCCATTAACTTCCTTTCTCCTACTGCATTGTAAAATCCAACCAATAAAAATCACCCTAATTTTTACATGGCTAACCCTGCATGACTCTCTTCCCCTTGCTTTCTCTCAACTTCTACTCATACCCTTCAAAGCTCCAACATTCTATTCATGCATAATAATCACGTAACCCTAAATCCCTTCTTCTTCTTCTTCTTTTTTTCTATTCCCCTCCACTGTTTCCGAAACCCATCAACACCAGAAGCACCTTCACGTAAACTTGCCCAGCTTCCTTTCTAACTCTACTTCTACACATTAACTTTTCTCCTTCTTATCCTCATCTTTCTTTTCTTCCAACTTCAACCACTCCTCTTATAATACAACCCCTTCTTATTTCTCTCTTCTTGTTCTTTCCTCCCTCGCCTCCAGACAAAACTATTTAGCAGACATCACTCCACTTTAATATATTCGCACGCACATTCTAAATTTCCACAACCCATCCGAGGCTCTCTAATTGGGAACACGACGCTCACACTCTCACACACTCTTCATTCCCCTCCCACATACACACACTCTTCATCCCCTCACAACACCCTCATACATATCTTCTCTCGTCCTCACCTTCTCTTCATTCATGTACCCATTCACACACTCATCTACCACATCCGACAAAATCATTTACACTTTCCCATGATTCTCACTCATACATCCTCTTCCAAGAAACCATCTACTCTACTCTATTTGACCTATTCCCATCACGCACATCTAACCGAAACTCTCCATGCATCACACCTATTTATTCTCCTCAAATAACTCAACTCATTTTATTCCTCACCACTCCAATCATCATTCATATCTTTCACTTATCACACCTATTTTATTCTTCCCTCGTACACGTACTGTCCAGGAACAAAGCCCCTGTTAGACACCCTTAATAACCATTTTCCCTAACCGAGAGGAAGACACCCAGTCTAGGGTCAACGAATTGCACCAAACAAGAGGAATACATCCATTAATGTCATGCAAAGCACAATCTAGTCCTTATAATGAGTTTTCATTTTATAATTTTTGTCTTATCTAATTTTATCCAATTTTCACAAACATAATGACATCAAAGGAATTGGTAATTGGTCTGAAAAAATCAGACACACTCGTTAAACAATTTCTTACAAAAAATGATTTTATAATGAGTTTTCATTTTATAATTTTTTTCGTATATAATTTTATTTAATTTTCACGAGCATAATGACATCCGAAGGAATTGGTAATTGACCTAGAGGGTTTTTTTTAGAGATGATGATTCAACCTATGCAGATGATGAAATTATAAAGGTTAGTAAAGATGGTGAAATTGAAGAGATCTTGAATGAACCTTTGCCTGAAAGTGAATATGCCAATGACTCAACTCTTTACAAAGACAAATTGTTTAACGACAAGTGTTTCTGATTTTTTCAATTGGGACTACAATAGATATTTAAGTTTTGAAAATTTTAAAATAAATCATTTATTAATAAAAACAAATAAGATATTTTAACTAATTTAAAACAATTCAATTTGATTTAGTTTGTAGTGTAGTTCAATTTATATATAATTATTATAAAATTAAAAGAAAACAATTCCACCTGTATCAAACTGAAAGAAATTATAAGGTGAGGTCGTGAAAGAGGTGAACTGTTGTCACAATGTTTGAGAAAACAATCCCACCTTGATCATGAAAGTAAAATCTATTACTTATATTTACTGAAGACCTATATGATCGGTAATAATTTTATGACCTTACCTTAGAATTAACTCTATCATGTGTTGAGTTGTCCCGCATTTGGTGAGTGACACTTCCTGCGCTTAAGCCTTCTAGAGGACGCCCAAGCTTCGTGTTGTTGGCGCTCAAGCGCCCCAAAAGGGGCACTCAGGTGGTGGGCGGTGGTTTGCTACGCTGAAGCCTCCAAAAAGGGCGCCCCAACCTCGAGCTTCCTTCCTTCTGGTGCTTTTTCTGGACCTTTCCGAGCTCTATCTCCTTAGCACTTTATCCCTGCTGCTTTCCATATTAACTCGTTTTCTATCAAAACAAAGGGAATTAGTCATAAAATCATCAAATTCACCCTCAACTCTCTTATTCACACAACTTAACAGAAAAATATGATTCCAAGAACGTTTCTAAGCAGAAAACGGTGTATTTAGCATCAAAATTACATCACAGATAACGATATTTTCAACCGTTAACAAGTTTATATAAGTAAGTGCAAACCTCATCTTACAAGTTAATTTTGTAAGTTTGACTTAACAAAATTTGAATTATGTTGTATAGAAATGATTATTGAAAATGCTAAAGACTTGTATCAATATGTAATCACATATATGAGATGATATGTGAATTATTTTTTGAGTTGTGAATTAAGAATTGAAAATTATGTTGTAAAATGGATCATTCAAATATACCAAAGGATGTCGACCTTGGGAATTGGCCGACGTTAAAGTATAATATGACGTCGAATTATCATTAAATCTGACGTCAAATAGCTTAAAGGATTTCAAAAAGAAATCCATTCTTAAAAAACATAGGTTTAGAAATGAAAACAAAACGAAAAGAAATACATTATAACAAAACATAGGCAAAAATGAAAACCAAACTAGTAAAAGAACCATAGGTTATGTAAAATGGAGTAGGATTTTGAAATCCATATCTGTTAACTTTTTGCTCTGGGTTTGTATCATACTTTCAAGCTTCACAAAAGCTGATCATAAAGACAACAAAATGCCTTGCTTTTGTAAACTTGAAGGAGTTGATACAAACCCAAAGACAAAAAGTTATAAAAATGAATTTGAATAAGAAAGCTCTACTTGGAACCAAAAGTTTGGTGAATGGAGGTGTAGGGTTTCAAAAGGATCTGAAACTCTATTTAAAGTGTAAATGTGGGGAAGCATATGAGCGTTTAGTATTCATTTATTTTGGATTGGACGTCAGTTGTTGCCTAAGCGGACGTTATACGTTTGTTCTGGTTAAAGTTTAATGTCGAAGGTGTTAATGGTTGGACGTCATTTAGTTTAAGACGTCAAATGCTACATCTACATGATGTCTACCAGTTGAATTTATTTACAATACTGTCACTGATCATTGTTAACATTGACTATTTTGTGATTGGACGTTGAATGTGTTACATTATACACTATTTTTGTATTAGTGATAGTACATAGATTTAAACCTGGTTTTTATTTTCCAATTTCTTTCTTTTTCTTTGCTTTTCTCTTTAATAGATTATATTTGAATGTTTATGATAGATGTAATTATTTGTATATTAATTGAATTATTTTTGAAATCTCACATTAATTAGTTATAAGGTTAATTTAGAATATATAAGTGAATGCAAACATCATCTTATTACAAGCCAAATTTGTAAGGTTGAGTTAGACTTAAAGTTTATTTCTTAACAAAATGTAAATTATGTTGTATGAAAATTACTATTGAAAATGATGAAGACTTGTATGAATATGTTGTCACATATCTTGGATGATATTTATGTGAATTATTATTTGATTTCTGTATTAAGGATTGAAAATTATGTTGTAACAAATCTCCTTGTTTCACTGATGATCTAAGTCACATAGACTAAGATATCATCATGTGGTGAGAAACTGAGGAAAGTTTTTCAACATTGTGACATGGATAAGTGTCTTTGCTTCTCGGGGATTTAGTCTCAATCGATATCATAATATTGCTCAAAACTAAATCGCTTAATGTGAGTTCTTTTTCATAGGGACAACAAAAAATCATTTTTCAATCTAACTGGGGTGTTTTCACGTCTCAATGTCGATGGATAAAATTAATTTAGTGTATAGATTATTGATTTCGTGTACCAATTTCACCCACACACTTAATTATTATAATCTCTTTATTACTCGAATTTCAATGATAATCTCGTGCATCACTAGTCTATATTTTTGTTTTATTTGGTTTATTTATAAAGATGAAAATGGAAATGCAACAACAATCAATGAGGTGTAGCGTAAAAGTGATAAAACTCAAAGTGGTATATGTGGTGATCGGAGAAGTTGCAATAAAGTAACAAGAACATTGAGGTAAATTGCATAAAGAAAATTACTAAGGAAAGAAAATTGCAACCATCAACATTGGATTAACCATTTTTCCTAGGAGTAACAAAGTACCTGACTAAATAAAGGCAGGTCGAGAAATGCGTTTGAACATGTCAAAACACAATACTCTCGCCCATCCAGCCCACCAACCTGTCAGACCAGATGCAAGGCAGGACATGCAAACTCGTCGGCTTGTTACACGTTAATTAACTTAGCTCGCAAAATTAGGTTTGTATGTTGTGTTTTTGGCTTTTCTGGGAGTGTAAACGCCATGAGAGTATGAACGTTGCGAGAGTGCAAACACCATCGTGAAACTATGAACACCACAATAGTACAAATGTTGCGAGAGTGTGAACGCCGCGAGAGTGCGAACGTTTTTGAGAATGCAAACATCAATGTAAAACTATGAACACCACGAGAGTACGAACACTATGAGAGTGTGAACTTTGCGAGATTGTGAACCTCGTGAGACTGCGAACGTCACTAAACTTTGAATGTGAATCCCTCTCAACTATCTTTTCATAGTCTGAATCTAATCTCACCCTATCTTTATAGGGTGGAGCAAGGCAAGGTAGAAGAGTGAAGCAAAGGCACCACATGTTTATGTTTTCGTTGTCATTGATTTGCCTTAGTTCATTTTCTAGGTTCGTGTTGCAATTGGTTTACAATTGACATTGTCAATTCCTCTATCTACTTGTAATCTGAGAATCAAGGTTAGAAATTAGGGTTTTTTTTTTTAATTAGGGTTATTGCAAACATAGAATAGAATACCACATCTTGCTACTACAGTAAAACATGTTGGGTGTTTCTTCCAAAAGAATTTGGGTCAAAGAAGAAATTGGAGAGCTGTTCTTCTAGAAGTAGCAACATAACATTGGTGGGAATCTTCCAAACCATTTTCTAATTGCTAGCATAGCTCGATTCAATTTTGGTAGGCCA
Source organism: Vigna umbellata (assembly GCF_029865625.1). Classification (NCBI taxonomy): domain Eukaryota; kingdom Viridiplantae; phylum Streptophyta; class Magnoliopsida; order Fabales; family Fabaceae; genus Vigna; species Vigna umbellata. The sequence continues at coordinate 18,267,704 of NC_142171.1, read as the reverse complement.
AAAATAGTTCGAATTGTCTTATTTTATCACCCCTGATTTTTTTGTTTGCAGTGTTTTAGTATGTATGAATTGTTCCATTTGTCATTCTTGTAAAATCAAAATAAACCTATTTATATTTTCAACCCTCCTTGGACAATTACATATTTGAATTTATATTTGGACAAATTACATATAACTACCCTAAAAACTACCCTTAACGGTTTTTGAATAAAAAGTTGACTCCTAATGGGTTACATGTTTATCTTATGACATCCAACTCATAAAGGATCATTTAGTAAAATTGTCTTTTATTTATTTCGTCTCTAGAATATAATGCTTTTGGTTTACAACTTATGGGTCCTGAAAGCTCAAAATAACTTATGAGGATACAATTGTCCTTCACTCACATCGTCACTATAAATTTTTTTAGGTGCTATAATCCTTCGTTTATCATCTTAATAAGGTTGGACGCTCAATCGATTGAGCGACGTAAGATTTCATTTTCGACCGATTGTATATATAACATTACCTTTTGGTCTCGCAACACTTTAAAAATCTTAAATAATTTTTTTCTACTTTTCAATTGCCTCAACATATAGTTTAAGAAAGAGTAATAAAAATATATAAGTTTAAAAAGGTGTAGTAATAAAAAAAAAAATGTAAGTGGAGGAATAACATAAGATAGAAGTGTAGGGTTATCATTTGTCTTTATAAAAGAATAGATAATTAAAATAAAGCACATCAATTCCATTTATACCATGTGAGAATGCCAGATTCGTACCTACATGGTCCATCTTTCATAATATACCAATGGCAGTTTAAACATATACCTGAATCTCTACTTTGGTCAAATGCATCAAAATGCAATAAAGGACCATTTTTCCATTGAACCGAACAAAAGAACAGTGTTCCCCCAAAAAAGTTAGTTCGAAAACTAAATTTGTAGCTTTTGTCAATAGGGAGAATGTGGAACCCAAGATCATCATCTTTTGATTTGCAGTGAACATTTATAGTTTCATATCCCTCTAAACTATTCGTAATTTCCACACTAGCTGGGTCTGCCGATGCACATGCCAATGCCAGCATGCACAACAACACAACGATTTTCACTAATGTATACATTGCAAATTCTCATTTTTTTTCTCTTCAATCTGATATATATATATATATAATGGCATGATGTTAAAGGACAAAAATGTCTTTTTATTTTTTATTTGACCTGATGGAAAACATTTATCTCAAAATTTTAATTATTGGAAACATGTATCCCAAAATTCTCTCAGCATTAATTATTCATATTCTATGTGCTAAAATAATTAATTCAATTCATATAATTAACATACATGAGGTCAATTCAAATAGCTAATTAATTAATTAATTATATTTTATTAACTCTTATTTCCACTTCTACATTATTACTGATTTTAACATACATGATTGTTAATTTCATATGTAGAAGACAAAGAACATTCCGATGGAGGAAATCTTTGTAAACATATGGCAAAACTATCAATGTTGCACAACAATTAACTGAGCAATAAAATATAAATAACTAATGGTAAGAGAATATTATAAAACATATTTGGAAAAAAAATGCTTTTTTATATTTAGAATTATTTTTATCAATAAATTGTAAATTAATTAATTAACCCAAAAATAAATTAGTAAAAAATATCATCATTAATTTTGAAAAAAATCTTATACTATGTTTCCTTACAATTAAAATGTTTTTATCAATAAACTTAAATGAATTAATTAATTAATTAACACATAAATAAAAAAAGTAATAAAATAATACTAATTAATGGTTTGAAAATATTATACTATAAAAGAAATTTTGTTTGTAATAAATGCTTTTCTATAATTAAAATTTATTTTATCAATAAAATTTAAATGAATTAATTAACACAAAAATTATATAATATCAATAATTAATGATGAAAAATTAGAATAAAATAAAATAAATTTATAATAAATATTTTCTTATAATTAAAATTACATTTATAAATAAAATTTAGGAATTAATTAAATAAAATAAAAATTAAAAATAATGAAATATCAATAATTAAAAAGTAAAAATACTTACATAGCTTACCATTTTATATTACGAAAGGATTTTATGGATTGATTTGAAAATTTTAATTATTGACAATTTTATTAATAAAATAATTCACTAATAATGCATATTTTATTTATTGATAAAATAAATTTACGAATAGATAAAATATATATTATGACAAATTTCGTACGAATAGATAAAATATATATTATGACAAATTTAGTGAAAAATTTCGTACGAATAAATAAAATATATATCATGACAAATTTAGTGACAAATTTTGTAGATAAAATTCATTAATTAATCAAATTTAGCAACAAATTTACTTTAGTTGACAAAACATTATTCTTAATTTCATTTTTTTACAGTAAATGTTAAATAAATCTCAAAACATGTGATGCTGCGTCTATTATATTCTTTTCTTTTCTTAGGTACTTTCTTTTTTCTTCTTTATTTTCCTCATTTCATTTTTCTCTCTTCTTTATATTTGTGTTTTCATTTTTTATCTCTTTTAGAATTTGATCATGTTATACAAAGACAATCTGTTTGTATGTTATCTGATTTTCAAAAAAAATAAATTTTGATTTGGGCTAAAGATTCTATATTTTATTTTTTTTATGATTTTGTTATTATGTATTAAAAAAATATTTTTTACTAGCCATTATTTTGTATATGTTAAATATATGGTTAGAAATATTTGTATTATCATTAATTTATATTAATCGCTTCAATTGTTTTATATTATTTTAATTTTAATTATTAGTTGTATTGTCTTTGTTCTTCTTCATTCTCATTATATTTGTTCATATTACCTTTATGGTTCTCTTCATCATTATTCTTATATTACATTAGGTCATCAATTCCATCCCACACGCTCGTAATTCCAATGTCAACAACCACCACCACCGGTCCTTTGATGCCCTGTTATGGTCTTCCCTCCACTTCAAGGTCAAGCTCATGTGCAACAACGATTGTTGAATCCAACCCACGACAACCACCGCATTGTCACTGGCGACACCACGAGAAAGAGCTAGATAATATGCTACACAATTTTTCTATAATTTGGCTATTATCTATGATTATATTTGTATCGTAAGACGGTTTGATCAGCCGCAAATCAAACCGTCAATCTTGGATATTTACAAGTAACTTTCGAGACCGGACGATCAAGAAAACCGAACCGTCAATCTTGGATATTTACAAGTAAGTCTTGAGATCGGACGATCAAAAAAGTGAATCGATCAATCATATGAACCATGACAATTAACTTTCATGATAATCAACTTAAAAGTTAACATTGACCCTACATCCACTAGTACAAAATGAGTTTTTTAAGTCTAGTACAAAATGAGTTTTTTAAGCCTGTTATTTTGGGCTTTTTAAGTCTGTTTTACAACAGACTTAGATTCGACATACGTAAATTTTAAGTCTGTTGTTGACTAATTAAATCTGTTGTTGACTAACTATTGTATATTTATAAATAAAAATAAGCAAATTAAATTTGTTACTTTTTAAATTTTATTTGTTTAATCTAAAATCTAAAGTACAACCAAATTTTCATAATAAAATATATATTACAAATTGTGCAATTCAAGTACATAATATAAAGTTTCAAAATCAAAATAAAGAATAAGATGTTTAACTTAAAATTTATAGTCTAAACAAAGTTTAACTTAATCTTTTAAGTCTAAACATAACCTAAACAAAACTTAAACAACACCTAATCTTCACATTGGAGAAAATAACTTGTCCATTGCTAATATACTTCAGGAAGTGTTTACAACTAATCTGCCGATTGGCCGGTAAAACAAAAAGGAAAATTAAATATAATTAATAATAAAATAATAAATAATAAAATAAAGTGAAGAAATGTATAATAAAACCTTAAAAGTGAATTTTTCAGTGTCATTTTTAAAAGCATTCTATCAAATTAATCACGATAAAAACCATGCAACTGAACTAAAATTATATCTAAATCATACACACTAATTTTCACAAAAAAAAAAAAAAAAAAAATCAGTAGCCCCTTTTTAATCATAAAAAAAATATCCAAATGCATTAGGATCTAATTCACCACCCAAAACTTTCAAACTTATTACCAACTTCACAAGAACTATATAATACTATAAAACTACTTTCACATAGTCAATTAACAAAATTCTGCACTTCACCGTGATTAACAAAATTCTGCACTTCACGTGATATATATAATATTAGAACACTACTTTCACATACACACACACACACACACACATATGGGTTTGCTAACGCGCGTTCGCCTGTTTTATATTGGTTTCCTAACACCCCCTCCCCCGAAAACAGAAATTGCTATTACATCCTTAGAAACCAGAAAGGGAATGACAATCAAAAGAAAACGGTGAATACCATAGAGAAAGAAAAACAAAATCATAAACTGTGGTAGCAACAAAAACCCTTAAGCTGCATAATTAACTCACATGAGCAGAAAAACACCAACGTTTGTCAAAAAAGTGCAAACTTTAGCACATCCGTGTGCACCCATAAGCTGCCCCAACTTACCGAGAATGAGAACACAGCCCACCAAACGAGAGCGAGAGAAACCGCGCGCGGGAGAGGAGTTGTTGACGCGTTGTGGTGAGCTGTCGGTGGTGAGTCACCAGAGGTCTTTGTTGCGGCAAGAGATGGGGAGATGTTGATGCGTAGGATGAGAGATTGGAACAAATCTGTTGAAGGGGAGGGAGAGAAATTGCTAAGTGGAGGGATGATACTGTGTAGCATAAATTAAAAGATAAATCTAAGTCTAAAATTACCATACTTAACCATTTAATTAAGTCGGTTGAAAATTCAACAGATGTAAAATATATTTGAAATATAAATTTACATCTGTTATTGACTTAAAAGAGTTAAATTTAAGTTTGTTATTTGATTAACAGGTATCTTTTATTTATAAAAGTGCTACTGCACATCTTTTAAGTTTGTTTTTTTTAAATAGATTTAAATTGACAGACTTAAAAGGTCTATATTGTATTAGTGATCTTGAAGCATTTTGGCGCCTACGAGAGGATGAGTATTTCACAACCAATAAGCCCTATAGTGACTTTAAGGAACATGACATTCAACATCCTGATAGAAGAATCGAAGAATCAATCCAGTTAGTTGGAGATGATAAAGAACATGCAATGGAAGATGAAGGAAATGCAACGAAGATATGAAAAGGAGCTAATGGCACTCACAGTTGAGAATGCGACCATACACCGACAAAGCACTTGACAATCAGTGCCTCGACCATTAACTAAACCACAAGAACATCAACCCACTCCAACCAAGCCTAAAGAAGACTCGTGCAGAACTGCCCATGGGGGCAAAACGAGAGCTAGTAGAGAAAACTCGTCCATGCAAACGGTCAACACAACCAATCTACATCCTTTCACACTAGCCATCATGGAGACTCTCAAGCTCTCAGTCTCCCCAACCATCGAGAAGTACGATGGATCAATTGATTCAAACAAGCATTTAAGGATGTTCGTGAATCAAATGGATTTTTACACTATAAGCGTCTTGATGTGGTCTAGAGCTTTTTCTGTCTCCCTCAAAAGAGAAGCTTTGGCGTGGTTCAACTCACTGCCACCCAATTATATAGATAGCTTTTTGGCGATTTGCTCATTGTTCGGCACTCATTTCACCGCAAATCGATCACATCACCTTAAAACTCTTTGCCCTGGTGAATCTTAGGCAGAAGAAAGAAGAATCCTTTTGTGCCCTCATGGATCGTTTCAAGAATACCGCACGACAAACAAAAAATCTCAACCACAAGATAGCCCTACACCACATGATAATGGCTCTAAGGCCTAGGCCATTTGCCGACAACCGATGTATGAGGTTATCTAAAACCATGAATGATGCACAACTTAGAGTGGAGTGGTACATGATGCAAGCGAGGAGGAAAGTGGAAGTCGTGCGAGAAAATAAAAGGGTAATCGCATGAAGATACTACACAAAGGTTTAGCCAAGAAGCTTTAACAATGGGGACCTAGTGTGGATGAAGACTTATGAAGTGCATAAGAAGTTGGTACATGGAAAACTTGTATCCAACTGGGAGGGGCCGTTTAGAATTGTAGAAGACCCTAAGAATGAGGCTTACCAACTAGTGCATGGCGGGAAGACCCATCCCTAACACTTGGAACCTTTCCATTTGAAGTTTTACAATAACTAAAAAATTTACAAACCTCATGTAACTTTCATCTTAATGAATACAATAAAGTATTTTCAAGAAAATGAGTGCAAGTGTGGTCCGGTTAGATATTAACAGGTTAGATATTAACAGGTTGGTGAAGGAAAAGTTTACTTATGTTATTGCTTACCAACAACATGTCAAGTTAGTGAAGGACGAGTTCATTCGTGAAACTCTATCGCTTAATCCAATGAATAAAACGAATCGGTCGGTGATGGATGAGTTCATCCATGAACCCCTAATGCACCTCTAATGCACCATTAGGTCAACGAAGGATCAATTCATCTGTTAAACCTTGCCACATCATTAATTTAGTGAAGGATGAGTTCATTCATGAACCCCTGCCGCAACACTAAGTCGATGAAGGATGAGTGCATTTATGAACCTCTGTCACACCATTAAGTTGGTGAAGGATGAGTTCATTAGTGAATTCCTGCCACACTACTAAGTCGATGAAGGATGAGTTCATCCGTGAACCCCTGCCACACCACTAAGTTTGTGAATGATGAAATCATCTGTTAACCCCTATTGCACCACTTAATTGGTGAAGGATGAGCTCACTTGTGAGCCCCTACCGAAGGCATGCCAAGTCAGTGAAGGATGAGTTTATGTAAGTGAACCACTACCTCTTAGTCTAGTGAAGGAAGAACTCACCTAAACGAACTCCTACTGATCGAGTTGTGAGATGACTAAAGTTGTTCAATCGCGACTTAGTGTTATCTGACTCAATATAGTGGGGTGACTTAGAGCAAGCATTGTTAACAAAAAACGAACTTCAATGCTCTCGAAGCTCACTACCTTATTGGTACCTACAACAATCACGCTACCAACCAAATTCTCATCTCACTCGATTGATCCCAAAATGGGTGAAGCGATTGACAGTGACATCGACGATGAAGAAGCATCATTTTCATATCATCGACCATCCCTTCCTAAAGACTCCTTAAATGAAGACAAGTTGACGGTCAATATTATTACCTAAAATATGAGGAATGATCGATCTGCAACAGAAAGTAAAAGAGCAAAGGTGAAAATGGCAAGCGAGGCCCACCCCTATTTATACTAGCGAAGGCCCCACCTGTCAGTCATCCTTAGTCATTAGATTAATCAGATCCAATGGATAAAGGCATCCGACCTTTTGAATTCTGACAGGTTTAAGATTCGAAGCACCACACACCTCTCTCCCAATGGTCATATTTTCAAACATTTCAAAGTGAATATTTCTAATGCATCAAACGGTCTAAATGCACATAAAATAGGAGGCTGAAGAAACCCTAGTTTGCATGGAAGGAAAAAGCCATTTAACAAATTTCAAACCATTCGCCAGTCATTTCAGGCTCGGGCTTGGGGGTCTTATGTACTATATGACTGTCCAGTTAGTGATAACGGTTGATTTCACCGTTATTTGAGAGTAAATTTAATATCAAATGAACCCTTTTTGACTTAGAAACTTGTTTGTTCTCTTGATTTTGGTTTATTTTAGTAAATAAGAGAGTTGAGATTACGCTTTAAGATTTTATCACTAAATTCCCTTGATTTTGTAGGAAATTGGGATGAATTGGAAGAGGAGTTAAGTTGTCAAGAAGTTGGAACTCATAAAGGACAGAAAAAGCACTGGAAGAGAAGGTTGCAGAAGGTCACATCACGCTTGGGCGCCCTTTTTATGATCCTCAGCGCTGGAAGCTTGCAGTCACGCCTAGGCGCCCTTTTTGGGGCGTTGAGCGCCATCTTCCCTGTAACGTTTCATGCTTGAGCGCCCTCCATTGGACGTTGAGCGCCACTCCTTCGCAAGCACACCTGGGCGTCCTAAGTAAGGGTGCTGAGCACCGCCAACATTGGCCTATGGCCCAATTCAACCCTATTTAAGGATTAGCTAGACCTAGAGAGAATATCTCTTGACATAATTAACACAAATTCAAATTTTCTTCAATTCTCTAGAGGCAGAAGTGGATGCGGAAGCTCTCCTCTTCAATTTTTAGGGTTTTTCTATCTTTTTCATTCCATTGTTCATCTAGTTTCTCCATCACGATGGGGAGCTAAACATTCTTTGTTGTTGGGGGATGATGTAACCTTGTGAACTCTCATGTATTTGAATTTATTCTTATTTATTTATGCTTCTTTCATTAATTGTTAGAGTTATTCTTCTTTACTCAATGCTTGTTATGTTTAACTCATTCATGGCAATGATTATTAGTTTTCGTGATATGGACACATATGGGGAAACCTAGATCTGAAGAATTGCTCTCAAAAGTAGTATTGCCTAGACATAGGGATATGAGTTTTGGTTATCTTAAGCTTCTGTGCGTATGTAATGCAAATTAATTGCTAGGTGATAACGGTTTAAAATACCGTTATCTGTGATGTAATTTTGATACTAAATGCAACCTTTTTGACTTAGAAACTTGCTTTAACTCATGTTTGTGCTTTAGTTTTGTGAATAAGAGAGTCGAGGTTATACTTGATTTTATCACTAAATTCCCTTGATTTTGTACGCTATTGGAATGATTTGAAGGAAGAGTTAAAGTACCAAATAGTTGGAATGCAGAAAAGTCAACCAGAGTGCATAAATTTCAACCAGAGTGTAGAAAAGTCAACTAGAGTGCAGATATTTACACCAAAGGGCTTTCATTTAACCAAAACCAAACATACTCACAAGCAGGTTTTCATCCCAAGGACTTTTCTTGGCTTGTAACTTGGCTGGGCTAAGAAGAAACATGGTTTTTCAGGAATGCAAAATCCTTGAGTTAAGAGAGATATTTATGAATTTAACAATTACACACAGGTTCTCTTTTCAAGAAGATCTTTTTCTTATTCCCAACCTTTTCCCTTGCAGTGAGCTTTTATTTCTTTTCTTTTGATTTCTCTTTTTCTTTTTCCTTGTGCTTACTGCTTATTTTTCTAGCAACCCCAAACTTGAACATTTATCAATACCTCACAAATATTCTCAACTCAACTGAAGGAAAAGAATTTAAAATAGGGTTTTCAAAACGTGCTTAAGGTTAAAGGTTCAAAGGATGGAACAAACTGTTCTCTTTTTATTTGGAAAAATTCATGAGTAGGCTAAAAAAATTAAGGGATAACAAAAGATGACCTTGATCATATGAAACCTGCAAGAAAGTAGTTCAATTACAGAAAATTTGGGCAAAATCATTCACGCTTTCAAAGTAATAGCAATTATTCACAACAACTCTGAAGCCCAAAACTCACACAAGTAAACTCTCAAGTCCTAGAATTCAGAAAAACATCATGCTCAGTATCTTAATCAAATTTTACCTCAAGCACCTGTTTTACCTGTATATCAGCACACCATGCATCATCTCAACATCAATCAATACACTAGAATATTACAAAGCAATACTCATCACAAAACACATCACAGTTGAATCAAAGCAGTTTAATTCATTCAAGCAAAGTACAATAACAAAACAATTGATTAAAAAGAAAGCAAATAAGAAAACAAAAGATTAAAAAGAAAGGTTTTGAAAGTTGGATTGCTTCTTAGTAAGCGCTTCTTTAACGTCACTAGCTTGACCCAATAAGCTCATGTCACATCTTTAATCTTGGTGTCATCTTTTCCTTCTCCACACCAATTGATCTTCAGCAGCTTCCTGTTCACCGTTTTAGTTCTCCTTTAAATTGGAGATTCAATCTCTATCAGTCCATCAGCTCCGAGTTCTTTCACAACCCAAAGCTTTTTGTTGAATCTCACTAGTATCTTGGTCTCAGCTCTTCATGTTTCTCTAGTGAGTCTAGATGAACACATGTTCCTTTGCTGTCTTTTTCTTCTTCCTTAACTTGTGATAGAAAACATTTTTTACCTTTTTTACCTGGTTTAACAACTTTTGTACTAGTCCCGGGTGCATCCTCACATGCAGCTTTGAGACTAGTCTTCTTTATTCGAACCGGTTGCTCAACATTGAAGACATTGAAAGTCATCTCCTCTTCTTGGTCTTTAAGAGCTATAGTTCCATCATCAACATTGATGATTACCTTGGTCGTCTTCATGAATGACCTTCCAAGAATAATAGGGATTTCCAAATCTTCCCCCATCTCCATAACAACAAAGTCCACCAGGAATTTAAGGTTGTCAGTTTTAACTACCACATCCTTCACCACACCATAAGGCCTTTTGGTGGATCCATCTGCCATGCATAAAGTCATCCTTGTAGGCTTGACTTCAAAACTTCCAATCTTTTCAAGTACAGACAAGGGCATCAAATTGATACTAGACCCTAAATCAATTAGGGCTTTCCCTATTTTGTGCCTCCCAATAGTGCAAGGAATAGTGAAACTTCCTGGATCTTTATCCTTTGGAGGAAGTGCCTTCTGCAAGATCACACTGCAATCACCTTGTATCTCAATAGAGTCCTCCTCTAAATATTTCTTTCTTTTGAGGAGTTTCTTCAAAAACTTAGCATATTCAGGGATTTGTTGTAATGCTTCAGTCACAGGAAATTTTATTCCCAATTTTTTGAAGATTTCATCAAAACACTCTAATTGCATATTTTTTTCTTTTTTGAACACTCCTCATGGTAAGGAAGAATTTTCTTATTTTTTTTCTCTCAACCTCTTCTTTCTCTTTTCTCTCTTTTTCCACAATCCTCTCTTTTTCTTTTCTCTCAATCTCACTTTCTCTCTCTTCTTTTTGAATTTTTTCTTTTTCTTTTTCCTCAATCTCACTTTTTCTCTCTTCTTTTTCTTCTCTCTCTTTCATCTCAACTTTTTCTTTTCTCTCTTTTTCTCTCTTTTTTTTTTCTCTCATCATTCATGCTTAAAATAGCTTTGCAGTCTTTCTTGGGGTTAACTTCAGTATTAGCCCCAAAACTTCTGATAGGCATCTCCTCCAACTTCTTGGCCATTTGACCAACCTGCATCTCCAGGTTCCTTATAGCAGCTTCATTGCTTTTTTGAGTTGAAAGACTTGCATGCATGAATTATTGGAGGGTTTCTTCAAGCTTTGTGGTTCTGTCAGAAGGAGAGGTTTATTGTTGCTATTGTTGTTGTTGTGGTGACCAATTGAATTGTCCACCAGTTTGCCCAAACTGACTTTGTCCCATGCTAGGATGAGATTTCCACCCTTAATTATAATTGTTGGGATGAAATTGGTTACCCATGTAATTAACTTCTTCATTTAGATTCTCGGGCACAACAAATTGACCATTAATATGATCACCACCACATAGTTCACAGAGTTGCTGATGAACTTGTAAAACATTATGGCATTCCTTTTGTGGCTGAGAAAGCTTCTTTGTTCAGACTTCAAGTTGTTGAGTGATGATCTTATTTTGAGCAAGCAAGGCATCATAAGACTGTAGTTGTAAAACTCCCTTAGGTTGTGATGAAGTTCTTCTTTCATTGTGCATCTCATTATCATTAGTAGCCATGTTGTCAATTTATTCATAAGCTTCCTCTAGAGTCTTGCATTTGATATTGCCTCCAATTGAGGCATCCAACATCAATTTGGTTTGTGAACAAAGACCTCCAAGGAAAAGAATGACTACTATTACTTCATCAAAACCATGAGTAGGTGTCTTTCTTAGCAAGCTTTTGTATCTATCCCATGCTTGCCCTAATGATTCTTCCATGCCTTGATTGAAAGAGGATATTTCTTGCTTCCCTTTGTTGGTCTTTGACCGTGGGAAGTATTTATTCAAGAACTTAGCTACCACAACTTCCCACTAAGTAAAGTTGTTTTCAGGAAAAGGGTTTAGCCACAATTTAGCGTTGCCTCCCTGTGAGAAAGGAAACAAGCCTAATCTAATAGCATCATCTTGCACTCTATTCAGCTTCACAGTGTTGCAGATCGCATTAAAGGTGGTAAGATGCTCATATGGACTTTCATGTGACAGTCCATTGAACTGGTTGCTCTTCACAAGATGGATCAACGTAGGCTTCATCTCCATATTCGCGGCATTGACCCTTGGCTTTGCAATGCTGTTAAAATACTGAGCGCCAACTACAGTTGCATAATTTGCCAAAGTACGTTTGTCTGGCTGTCCATTATTGTTGTCCATGATTTTCTGATCTGGTTGTGAGAGGATCTCTCTGGAACAAGGTTCTTAGATAACATGCTCCTCCTGCTAGTCTCAAGTCCTTCAAGAAGAGGTTCAGAACTTTTGCTGCTTTGAGTCCTTACTGTATCCTGCATAAACTAAAAACAAAACCCTAGAAAAAATTGTTAGCACAAAAATAAAAATAAAAATAAAAGATATGAAAATAAAATAGAATAGAATAAAATCAAATCAAATAAAATCAAATCAAATGAAATAAAGTAAAATAGAATAAAGCCAAAATTAATTAAGAATCACAAATATAGAATAGTTTAAACCGTGAGTCCCCGGCAACGACACCAAAAACTTGTTGATGGATTGACAAGTGTACCGAATCGCACATGTAATATAAAATGGTAAGACCAAGTATCGTATCCCTGAAGACTCTCGGTACTAGACAGTTGTGTGATAACTCAATTAATTAAGACTTTTAGAAAACAAGATCATTGATTTGGGATGCGAAAACAGAAAATTAAATATGAATGCAATTGATCAATAACAGAGAAAACAACGATGAACGAAGGTTGTTTATAAAATGAGATGATTATGTTGTTAGGGTTTGATTTCACCAAGTTTACTCTCATGTATATAAGAATTCTTCTTTTTTACATTAATGTTAACGTCACTCACTAAATTACTTAGAACCCGATCCCTCAGCGCAATAAGCCTGCCTTAATTCCTAGTTCGTGCAATTCCTAGCGTTCCTAGAAAATTAAGTCTGAAGATCAAGAGCTTAAAACGACCAAGTACTAATACCCTCATCCTTGAGAAATATTACCCTTGAAAGAATTCATCAAGAACCTGAATTGTAAGGAACCTCCCGATACTCATGCAATTCATAAATCATGCTACTAAATGAGTTAAAATAGAGCAAGCATTGGAATAGATGAATTCCCTAACAATTAATGAAAAAACATATAAATTAAGCATCAAGTCAAATACATGAGAGTTTACAAGGTTACATCATTCCCTAACAACAAATAGAGTTTAGTTCCCCATAGACATGGAGAAACTAGATGAATAATGGAAAAGCATGAGATAGAAGAACCCTAAAAGTAGAGGATGAACGCTCCCGCATCCAAATCCGCCTTCAGAGAATGGAAGAGTGTGTTGTTGTGCTGCTCCAGCCAGAGATACAAAACCTAGAGCGCTTGGGTCTTTTAAATAGAGTCGAAAAAGAGTAGAAACAGGGCCCGGTCCAAAAGAGTCGAAACAGAGTAAAAACTGGGCCGGATCTGCGACGCACGACGCTCAGGCGCCCCCATTTAAGGCATCCGGGCGGTGGACCGTCCTCATGTAGGGCTTGAGCCTTCAATTGGACGCCCAGGCTTCGGGGTCCGCCGCTCAGGCGGCCTAGGAGGGCGCCCGGGCGATGGACGTCAATTTTTTGCGCTTAAGCCTCCATGCAGGGCGCCCAAGCTTCGTGTGATTCCCCCTTCTGGTGCTTTTGCAAGCCTTTCTTAGCTCTATCTCCTTAGCACTTCATCCTTGCTTCCTGTATTAACTCATTTTCTATCAAAATAAAGGGGATTAGTCATAAAATCATCAAATGCAACCTCAACTCTCTTATTCACACAACTTAATTAAAAAGCATGAGTCCAAGCAAGTTTTTAAGTGGAAAAGGGTGTATTTAGTATCAAAATTACATTACAAATAACGGTATTTTCAACCGTTAACACAACCCTGATCGTGTGCGACAGGAAGAAGAGTGAGGAGCTCTTGGACTTTGAGAGTTGTTTCTCAAAGGGATTATGCAGCAAGAACGTGTGGTTATGTGCGTGCAGGTGTTTTCTTTTCTATATTTGGTTGTGAGTGGGAAAGGTGTTTACATTTGTGAGAGTGTGTTCACTGTAAAACCTTTGGTGTAAATCTCAAATCATTATAGTGAAATATCCTTCAATCTAACGTTGATTGGAAGGGTGACTGGATGTAGTCATTGAGGCTGAACCAGGATAAAAACCTTGTGCTTGTTCTTCTTTCCCTATCCCTTTTACTTTAAACTGCATACGCGTTTACTTACAGTGCAAGAAAGTTTTAAAGATAATTTCAATTTTGCAAAAAGATTTGAAAAACGTTCATTTTTATAAATCACTAATTCACCCCCCTCTTGGTGTTGAGAAACAAAGCTCTCTATTTCTAACATTGTTTTTTCTATATTTGGTTGAGTGGGAGGGGTGTTTACATTTGTGCGAGTGTGTTCACTGTAAAACCTTTGGTGTAAATCTGAAATCATTATAGTGAAATATCCTTCAATCTAAGGTTGATTGGAAGGGTGACTGGATGTAGGCATTGAGGCCGAACCAGAATAAAACCCTTGTGTTTGTTATTCTTTCCCTATCTCTTTTACTTTAAATTACATATGCGTTTACTTACATTGCAAGAAAGTTTTGAAGATCATTCTAAATTTTCAAAAAGATTTGGAAAGTGTTAGTTTTTATAAATCACCACTTCAGCCCCCCTCTTGGTGTTGAGAAACAAGGCTCTTTATTTCCAACACTATGTTCACCAACAACGTGCTTAACCTCATTAGTCGTCTCGTTGACAATTTTCAGATTTGGGGGTATAACACGAGCAGGCCTTGGTTTCTCTCCCATCGCTTGGTCCGTGGGACGTCATGTGTTCAGCCTTGTCAGGCTCCAATGCCTTGGATCTTGTTCAAGCCTTAGTTGGGCATCTCAATCCTTATTTGCGTATCCCGAGTTGGGTCTCTTTATATTGTCATGATTAACGCCTTCATTTCTTCATTTTCTTCGGTAGGTCACAAGATATTAAACACTAATATCTCGGCCATGGCACATCCTAATATGAATTTCATTGGTTGTCTCCAAACATTCAACCGAAGACCGAACCGTCTCGCTTGTTTAGCCATTTAGGCTTATAAACTAAACTATTTTTATATTAATTTGATTCGCTACATTTTTCTGACCATTCAAATTCGAATTGTTATTTTCTTTTCAGTGCAGATGATATGACCCTATGTACAAACTACTCTGCCAACTAGAGCTTATTTGGTGAGGAATGTTCTCTGTGAACTCTCATTCGAGTCTCTTCAACCTAGGGAACGTTCTAAGTGAACTTCTAGAGTCTGTTGATCAGTGAGGAACGTTCTCTGTGAACTCTCACTCGAGTCTCTTCGACCTAGGGAACGTTCTAAGTGAACTCCTAGAGTCCATCACTCGGTGAGGAACGTTCTTCGTGAACTTTCACACAAGTCTCTTCGACCTAGGGAACGTTCTAAGTGAACTCCTAGAGTCTGCCACTTGGTGAGGAACGTTCTTCGTGAACTCTCACACAAGTCTCTTCGACCTAGGGAACGTTCTAAGTGAACTCTTAGAGTCTGCCGCTCGGTCCAAAGAGGAGCAAGGACTTAAAGCACATTGAAAACAAGCTCCCCAATACAACGTGAACGGCCTCTCTCAAGCTCATAATAATCCCTGCACACCCCTTCCAAAAAAAGAGCTTGCTTGGGCTTGAAGGGCTTTTGTACTGTATGGATACCTGTCAGGCCAATGAACTAGGTAGACAAACAATTAACAATTCTTAACCAATCGATTAAGATAGCCGTTGAGGTAGTTACAAGGATAATAATAATAACAACCACTAATTGGAAGTTAATAAAATAATGAAAGTCGTTTAATAGTAATAGGTCAGACCTAAGGATAAACCCATTTTAATATATATAAATATACCTTTGACAGGAAGGTCATGTAACTAATTATGAGTACTCACTTTTTATTAAATATTATCACGCAAAGTCACTAACTTGAGTGTCGGAGTGTCTTTGACAAATACTCTCCCACACGGCTTGGACAAGGAAGAGAGAGAGCGAACAACGCAATTTGGATAATAGAAGATCATTAGGAAGTTCATCCAGTCTTCAAAACAACTTGGTTTTTGAGTAAGAGATCTCAACTTCTTACTTGAAACAATTTGTGTTTTCATTTTTTTTTTCTATTTGAGAATGACGTTAAGCAAATAGAAATTGTTTTTATTTTATCAAATCTTTACAGTAAGTTTTTATTTAGTCTAAAATTTTTTGTTTTTTTATTTTATTTTGTCACCAATTTTAATAGGCTTATTTGAAAAAAAAATAATTATTTCAACTTATTTTTATCATATACCAAAATGTTATTATATTTAGATATTTTATTCTAAATTTCTAGATTTTGAGTTAGTTTGTACATACATTAGGATTTAATTAGAATAACATATTACATGAAAAGACAATTATTTATGATTTCAGATAACTTGGATGTGAAAATTATTTGATCACTAAATTTTTATTTTTTGGTCTAAGAATTGTGGTTTTATTTAAAGCTGTCAAAACGGGTAACTCGGCTCAACCCGACCCGACCCACCACGGATTGGTCACTTAGTGAGCTAATCAAACCCGGCTCACTTATCAGCGAGTTGAAAAAATTCGAACCCGGCTCAATCCACCACGGGTTGGTGGTTTAAACGGGTTGGCTCACTAGCTCATTTAATTATAAGTTTTCTTAAAATAAAAAAATTACGATTTTTTTAATTCAAATATAAAAAATTTCACACTAAAATGACGTTAAACTTCAAAGACAATTCAAAATAAATAAATAAAAGTATCATACAATCCAAGCGTAATCCAAAAACATGTACAAAAAGTAAAGTAATAAGTTTTTAATATTGATAATTTTTGTCCATTTATAATATTAGAGTCTTGAATAGATAAATTTATAATATTTTTCTCTTTTCAAACATCTTCTTTATTACCATCTACAATATAATAAAAAAATGATAGCTAATAATATTAAAATATAAAATAATAAATAATTAAATTAAATTAGGTGGATTGGTGAGCCAACCCGGTCCACCACGAGTTCAACCCAGTGAGTCGGGTTGAAAACTAACTCGCATAAAAAAATTACATTTTTTTCAAACCCAACCCGGCTCAAACCCGTGGTGGACCGGACTGGCTCGCGGGTTACAACTCACGTTGACAACACTAGTTTTATGATGACATTTTATGATTTTGATGTGATTATAAATACTTTAAGTTTGAATGACCACGGTACAATTGTAATCTATTAAAGATGAGGTTCGAATTGATCACTTTAAATATTTAAGAAGTCGAATTATTAAAGTGCATTTAAAAATATTTTTGAAATTTATTAATTTATTTTTCAGACTAATTTTTCTGATATTTTCTCTCAAAGTAAAATATTTGCCTTAAATGAAAATAGTACATAGATTCAAACCTTGTTTTTATTTTCCAATTTCTTTCTTTTTTCTTTGCTTGTCTCTTTAATAGGTTATATTTGAATGTTTATTATAGATGTAATTATTTGTATATTAATTAAATTATTTTGGAAGTCTCACATTAATTAAATATAAGGTTAATTCAGAATATATATGTGAATGCAAACATCATCGTCTTATTACAAGTCAAATTTGTAAGATTGAGTTAGACTTAAAAGTCTATTTCTTAATTAACAACATGTAAATTATGTTGTATGAAAATTACTATTGAAAATGATGAAGACTTGTATGAATATGTTGTCACATATTTGGGATGATATTTATGTGAATTATTGTTTGATTTCTATATTAAGGATTGAAAATTATGTTGTAACAAATCTCCTTGCTTCACTAATGATCTAAGTCACATAGACTAAGATATCGTGTGGTGAGAAACTGAGGAAAGTTCTTCAACATCGTGACATGAATCAGTCTCCTTGCTTCTTGAGGATTTAGTCTCAACCGATATCATAATATTGCTCAAAACTAAATCGACTTGATGTGAGTTCATTTTCATAAAGACAACAAAAAATAATTTTTCAATCTAATTGGGGTTTTTCCACGTCTCAATGTCGATGGATAAATTTAATTTAATGTATAGAATATTGATTTCGTGTACCAATTTCACCCACAGATTGAATGATTGTAATCTCTTTATTAGTTGAATTTCAATGATAATCTTGTGCATCACTAGCCTATATTTTTGTTTCATTTGGTTTTTTATAAAGATGAAAATGGAAGTGCAACAACAATCGATGAGGTGTAACGTAAAAGTGATAAAACTCAAAGTGGTATATGTGGTGATTGGGGAAGTTGCAATAAATTAACAAGAACATTGAAGTAAATTGCATAAAGAAAATTACCAAGAATAGCAAATTTCAACTATCAACATTGGATTAACCATTTTTCCTAGGAGTGACAAAATGGGTTAGATCCGATGGCCCAACCCGTCTACCCGACAGGCAAGTCGAGAGATGCTTTTGAACTTACCAACCCATAATAGGCTCGCTGGTCTAGCTCACTAACTCGCCAGACCAGATGAGAGGCAGGACATGCAAATTCGTCGGCCCGTTACATGTTAATTAACTTAGCTCACAAAATTAGGTTTGTGTGTTGTGTTTTTGGCTTTTCTGAGAGTGTGAACGCCACAAGAGTGTGAACGTTGTGAGAGTGCAAACATTATAAGACCCGTGTAAATAAGATGATGTTTTAATTTAATTATTTTATTTTAGGATATTAAATAATAAATTATTTTGTGAAGGTGTTGAGAAATATTTAAAGATGTGAATAAAATTAAATTAGTATTTATTTCTATATTAATTTTCGAAAAGCTTTGGAGGTGATTTACGTAAGTGTGGAGAAGGAAAAAAAATGAGAAGTGGAGTGAGATTGTGTGCATGGGTTGACGTGAATGAGGAGGAGAATGAGAGTTATAGTGGTGTTGAAAAGTCAAAATGAAAAAGTGGATGAAAGAGTGGAGAGAGTGTTACGTAAATAGTAGAGGGAGTGAATAAAAAGGAAAAAAAATGAAAGAATGCATGGGAATGAGTGGTGTGGGACCGTGAGCTTGGGGCTATGAGAGAGAAGAAAATAAAATGAAATTGTGTGAGAGAAGACATGGTGTTGCGTGAGTGTGGTGGAGGAAGTGAAGAGAGAAGAATAAAAAATAAATAAAATGGGGTGTAATGGTGTGGGGCCGTGAACTTCATTGGTTAGAGAGAGGAGATTGAAAGTGTAATTTTGGTGTGTGGAGTGGGTACCGTAAAAGTGAAAAAAAAGGGAGAGAGAAAAGTGCTTTTAGTGAGAAATGATTGTTTTATAGTGGGTCTATTTCGTCATAGAAAAAAAAGTATGATTTTAGAATTTAAAAATGTTCATGGGTCTACTTGGTAAAGTTAAGAGATAGTGTATTTAAATTAAAAATGGAGATACATTAAAAAGAGTATTTTAATTTGTATGAATGTAGTAAAAGTGGGGTGCACTACAAATAATTATTCTAATGGTCGAGTTGTAAAATTAATAATTTCATGGGATATGCCATAAAAAAATATTTTAATTAATTGTGGAAATTAATTAAATTAATTGTTTGTAATTTTAATTATTTGTTGGTCAATGAATTGGTTGATTTTATACATGGTTTGTTAAATATGTATGATTATGAGTTTGTGAGAATAAGCTTTCTGTCATTTCTTTGGAATTTTTGTCGAACGGACGATGTTCGTATTACGATACAATAGTGTGTTGAGTTTCTGTGGAGGTTGAGATTTGAGTATCACCCTTTCCACATTTGCAAGGACTAGAGAAGGTTGGATGTCTCACCCAATGATTTCGGCTTATGTTGAGTATAGTGCTCGATAGATGTACAGAACCGAAGTTTTTACTTGTTAGTTCTTGATGAGTCGGAGAGATAAGCTTGAAGTTGCGATGGAAGGCGGCTCGAATAGCGAAACAGGTTTGATATGATAAAATTCCAGGAAACAACAAAAGCTTGTGTGAATGATCTGGATTATGTTTTAAATAATGGGGTGTATTGTAAAGTAATGACTATTATTTTAGTCTGTGTTATGAGTTGAGAATTGAAATATAATGTGATGTAACGACTCATATAGTCTGTGTTTTGGGGATATGATTACTGAATTGTATGTTATGTTATATTCTTAGTTACTAACTCTTTTTTGTTTGTGGTTGTGGTTCCACCTGCAATGATCGTACTTGTACGAGAGTATATGACAATGCAGATAAGACAGGACTAGAGTAGTCAAAGAGAGATATAGGAATTTGCTGCTCGGAATTTATTATGTTTTAAAGTTATATTATATTTTTGAATAATGTATTTCAAGAATTGTAATGGTTTACTTTTTATTATAATACGTTTAGAAATTTCAGGTTCTCGTTTTCGTGACGTTATCTAAACGAAAAAAAATTGGCAATTTGGATTTTATAAATTAAAACATGGCACTCTATTAAGGGTGTTATAAACACCATTGTGAGACTATGAACACCACAAGACTACAAATGTTACGAGAGTGTGAACTTCGCGAGACTGTGAACATTATGAGAGTGTGAACTTTTGTGAGAGTGCAAACAACAATGTAAAACTATGAACGCCATATGTTTATGTTTTTGTTGTCATTGATTTGCCTTTGTTCATTTTCTAGGTTCATGCCATGACGTTTGACATTGTCAATTCCTCTATCTACTTGTAATTTGAGAATCAAGGTTAGAAATTAGGGTTTTTTGAATTGGGGTTATTGCAAAGAATAGAATACCACGTCTTTCTACTACAATAAAACATGTTGGGTATTTCTTCCAAAAGAATTTGGGTCAAAGAAGAAATTGGAGATCTTTTCTTCTATAAGGAGCAACATAACATCCATGGTGGGAATCTTCCAACCCATTTTCTAATTGCTAGCCCAACCCGTTTCAATTTTGATAGGCCAAAAATAGACTGGGTAATTGTCCTATTTTATCACCTCTAATTTTTTTTGTTTGATGTGTTTCAGAATGTGTGTATTGTTCCACAATTTGTCACTCTTGTAAAATCAAAATAAATCTATTTATATTTTCAACCCTCCTTAGACAATTACATATTTTTAAATTTCGAAAAATATATAAGTTTAAGAAAGCTGTAGTAATAACAAAAATGTAAGTGGAGGTATAAAATAAGATAGAAGTGTAGGCTTATTATTTGTCTTTATAAAAGCGTAGACAATTAAAATGAAGCACATCAATTCCATTTATAGCACATGAGAATGTCAGATTCGTACCTACATGGTCCATCTTTCATAATATACCAATGGCAGTTTACACATATTTTGTAATCCCTATATTGATCATATGCATCAAAATGCAACAAAGGACCATTTCCCCAATGAACCGAACAAAAGAATAGTGTTCCCCCGAAATAGTTAGCTCCAAAACTAAATTTGTAGCTTTGGCCAATAGGGAGAAGGTGAAATCCAAGATCATCATCTTTTGATTTGCAGTGAACATTTATAGTTTCATGTCCCTCTAAACTATTCGTAATTTCCACACTAACTGGATCTACTACCCATGCCCATGCCAATGTCAGCATACACAACATCACAACGATTTTCAATAACATAGACATTGTAAATTGTCATGTTCTTTTTCTGATCTTCAATCTGTTATATATATACACAAGCTGCAAAACAATGGCATAATGTTAAAGAATAAAAATGTCTTTTATTTTTTGTATTTGACCTGAGTTATTAGAAAACATTTATCCCAAAATTTTAATTATAGGAAACATTTATCCCAAAAATTTTAGTTATAGGAAACATTTATCCCAAAATTCTCTCACCATTAATTATTTATATTCTATTACTTGTTGTACTAAATTAATTAACTCAATTCCTATAATTGACATACATCAGTGACGGTCAATTCATAGAGCTAATTAATTAATTATATTTTATTAACACTTATTTCCACTTCTAAATTAATGGTTTAAAAATATTATACTATAAAAGAAATTTTTTTTGGAATAAACGTTTTTCTATAATTAAAATTTATTTTATCAATAAAATTTAAATGAATTAATTAATTAATTAACACAAAAGTTATATAATATCAATAGTTAATGATGAAAAAATAGAATAAAATAAAATAAATTTATAATAAATATTTTCTTATAATTAAAATAAATTTTATAAATAAAATTTAGGGAATTAATTAATTAAAATTAAAATTAAAAATAATAAAATATCAATAACTAAAAATTAAAAGTACTTACATCACTTTTAATTATAACCATTTTATATTACGAAAGGATTTTATGAACTGATTTCAAAATTTTAATTATTGACCATTTTATTAATAAAAATTCTTCAACAATACATATTTTATTTATTGATGAAATAAATTTACAAATAGATAAAATATATATTGTGACAAATTTAGTGAAAAATTTCTTAAGAATAGATAAAATATATATCATGGCAAATTTAGTGACAAATTTCGTAGATAAAATTATTAATTAATCAAATTTAGCAACAAATATACTAATAAAAATGTTAATTCCAAATTTTTACAGTAAATGTTAAATAAATTTTAAAACATGTAATTATGGTTACTTACGTTTCCTTAAGTAATTATGGTTACTTATTAGTTTAAGCAATATAAATGGTGCTAATTCAAATGTATTACAAACACGTGAAAATTACTAAAAATAACAGTTATAAGGGATTGAATTTAATGATCAAAACTCTAATCACTCAACCATGGAATATATCTCTAACATCTTCACACATTCACATAATAAGTAAAAAAAAAACTTTAACCCCTTAGAAATAAGTTCTAAATATTCATGTGAAAATACTAGTCTCTTATATATTCAAACACAAGATTTTCATTAAGAAAAGAAGTCAAGAATGTCTAAGAGTCTTTGTCTATGCTAGAACCAAGCGTCTTGGTTGTTTTATCCTAATCTAGGTTCCAAAAGATTTTTCAATGATTAGATACCAACATAATAGCATATATCCCATCATGCAAGTGAAAACAAGAGATGGAACACATGAATATAGAATAAAGATATTCTATTGTAGAGAAAAAGTTACAAAAAGTTTAGGTACATTACATCAAACCTTAATGAAATGGATTTTAGCTACTCCTATACATTCTAGAACACAGAATGGATTGAAAGATGAAAAGGATGAAGGAAGATGAAACATTGAGCTCTAGAAGTGCCTCAACCCAGTCTTCTTGCCTCTGTCTCATTGCCATGTCCAAAAGCCCCTTCTTTTGCCAACATTCAATGCTTTAACTAGGCGAGAGGTACTTATTTTGACAAATTAGGTAGCTTAGCTCGCTAGGCTACAAGCTCTTCTTGGCAGGGCTAGCGTCGGGCTCTCATTGACGAGTTGAGACACTACAAGAAAAGCGCTTATTACCGACAGATAATTACCGAAGGTCAAGTGTCCTTCGGTAATTTGCGCTGCTTGTGATTTATCGGCAGATACGAGGCTTCGGTATTAGGCACGATTACTTCACCTAAATTTTGGCTATTCCCTCACTCATTTTCAATTTCAGCAGTTCTCTTTCCCCCTAATTTCTCTCTTCTCTTCCCCCAAAATTGAAATTCGAGGGCATGTGAGGGTACCCTCAAATATCTCCTCCTTCGTTTGATTCCCTTTTCTTTGCGCATCATCGGTCCCTTCCATCTTCTGTTGCATAACGGTGGTGTGAAGAGCGCGAGCATTTCCGGTGGTGGAGCGGGTTCGTGCAATCGCAGAGGGTGCCTCCCTGTTAAGTTCACAATCATTTGCAGAGGGAAACACCTCCAATGGCGACGACAGCGGAGCCAAAAGCGAAGACCTACTGGTGCCACGAATGCGATATGAGCGTGTCCCTCACACTCCTTCCCTCGCCTCTCCTCTGTCCCCATTGCCACACCTCCTTCCTCGAACTAATGGACTCTTCCTTCTCCCAAAACGATGCCGAATCACCCCTCTTTGACCTCATTTTCCAGGACGCGCTCTTACTCCTCTCCCCGAAGCCCCTCCCCGCCAAACGCCACCCTTTCCCCTCCGTCAACGTCACACCCTCGGTCCTTTTCGCGCTCGACCCCAACGGCTTCGTTTTCTTCGCTGTGTGCAAAGACCAAATTTCCCTCTTTGACGCCGAGGCCAAATAGTTGCCCTGCAAACACCTTTACCATGCTGGTTGCATCACGCCGTGACTCGACCTCCACGCGTCGTGCCTGTTGTGCAGACTTTGCCTTGAGGAAGAGGCGGCACAGGAGGAGGAAGACGAAGGTGACGGCGTGGTGGCGGAGATTTGGAGGGAGCCTCGAGGTGCTCAAGCGCCTTTGCTATACGGTGGTGCTCTGTCGTTTCTTTTCTTTGTCTTGCATCTCTTTTTAAGTGCTAAATTAGACCAGAATTCCGCTCTGATCAACTAGCTTCACTGTAATAATTATGAGAATGAAACTCCAATTTTGATTGGAGTTCGAGATGACCATCGGAGAGAGTATAGAATTTTAGTTCGGTTAATGTGTGTGTGTTATAATTGTTGAAGAGTGTTATTGATGACCAATCCTAATTTTAGTTCGGTTAATCGTGATGGGTCTGTCCAAGGAGAATCTGAAAGGTCTCATACTGGCTTTGGTGTCAAGTGGGTTCATTGGGGCAAGTTTCATCCTTAAGAAGCAAGGTCTCAGAAGAGCTGCAGCAGCTTCTGGTGTCAGGGCTGGTCAGGGAATTTCTTATTTTTCTTATTTTTCCTTTAACAATTAGAATTTCTATTTGGAAGCTTGTATTTGGTTATACATGATTTTGTTTTCTTTGCCATTTTGCAGGTTTTGGTGGGTATTATTATCTCTTGGAGCCACTCTGGTGGGTGGGAATGATCACAAGTAAGCTTTCAGTGTTGTTTTAATTTTGTTTTTATGCTTAAAACTTTGTTTTTTAACATGGCAGGACGGGGCTGCTAGATTCTAGATTTTCTCTTACCTTTTGTCTTGTATTAATAATTGGTTTTGATTTTATCAATTAATTGTCTGGAGTTAATTGGATTTTATTTTTAATAAATTTTTTGAATCTGGTAAGTTAGGATCAACTGACTCGTTTTACATTAGGTAGTGGAACCCAGATTTCATGTTTTACATGCTTTATTATTAGCTAGATGCAAATATTTGTTTGTCATGGTCATTTTTTCTTCATCTGATTTCTTGCAGAACCTGTTTCTGTATGGTTTAATGTACAGTGTAGTTTTATCTTCAGTGGCATGCCATTGAAGTTCCAGACACTACACTGTAGTTTGCAATTTTGTTATCTCCTCTTACATCAGAAACAGGAGAAATTGGAGACCATGCAGCTAAAATCTCAACCCCTGGAGCAGCTAAATCAGGCTGCAAAATCAAGAAATGGTTAGAATAAGCAAACTGTTTCTTTGAAAATACAAATTGATATGTATATTACCTTTAGAATGTTTGGAGTGATTGCATTTGGTCCTCTAGATGAGAATGAAGCTATGTAAGGGGCTACTGAGTCTTTACCTTCATTACTCTTAAATATAGTAGCAGTGGGATTACTGTATAGTATGCAGTTAATATAATATAAATTAGTCATATGTATACACGAATGAAAATTGCTCCTGTGATTCTTAAGTGATGGGATGTGTGTAGTAAAAATATACCTTGTTAGATTTATGTAAGAATGTATGAGTGCCCCGTTTCTAAGGCCAAGTTGAACCGTTGGCAATGCATAGATAGAAGTCACATCTTCTGGCACTGCACTTCTCAATAAAACACCAGCTGCTCCAGACACCAATCCCAGAGATGAAGATTCTTTAAGACCATCACACAAAACAATTTTCCCCTTCACCAAATTCTCGTCTAAGGAATGGTTGATGCAAAACCTAAGTAGTCATGGTGTAAGGATAAAGAAATAAGACTCACTAAATGTAATTGTAAAATTGTTACCAGAGAGAAAGATTAGATTTTGGTACCTAGATATGGAACTATTGTATCCACCATTGATGTTTGGTGCATTTCCAGCATAAATTAATGGAAAGCTCTCGTTTTTCATATCAAATGAATTGATTGAAACTCCCTGAATATTTAGTATGATTTATAGGTTAATTAGTTAAAACAAAGGAAGACTTGCCATTGATCACAATATAAGGCTTCACTAGCAAGGTTAACATTAATTATCACTTTTTTCTTAATGAAGAGTAAATTGAAACAAAAAAGAATATAACCAAAGTGAGTTATGGTAATATAAATATGATGTAAGACCAAAACATTCATACTCTGAATTAGTATAATGTTATTCATAGTAGCTCCTTCATTACAAGGTCTTCTCCGTGCTTGCAGCTTTTCTGGCATATGGGGGCTTAGTAATAGTATTGGTATTCATTCTGGTCTTCAATTTTGCACCAAAATGTGGGCATACAAATGTGCTAGTTTATACTGGCATTTGTTCATTGATGGGTTCCCTCTCTGTAAGTAAATTAAATGTTTTCTCTCCTGTTAAATCTTATGTTTGATGATTGATCTACACTTCATAGTATATAATCCGAGGAACATGATTTCATGTTCAAAGTAATATGGTCTTTACTATTCACTACTGTGTTCTAGTAATGAATTTCATAAATAGACTTTCAGCTTCCATACGGTTTTTATATATTTTTTACTTGCATAATTATTTCTATAATAATACTTACTGAAAAATGTTTGCTTTTCACTACAATAATACTGAGGCTGATCTACGTTGGATTGCTATAATTTTACAGGTGATGAGTGTTAAGGCCCTCGGGACTTCTTTGAAGTTAACTTTTGAAGGGAAAAATCAGTTGATCTACCCAGAGACATGGTTTTTTATGTTAGTTGTGGCTATATGTGTCATCATGCAAATGAATTATCTTAATAAGGTTTCTTTTGAAGATTGCCAAGAATGTAAATGACGATTCATAAGAGCTTTCTATTTATAGTTAGATTTTATAATTTGTAGCCTTTTTTCTTCTGGAGATATATGTATTGGAATATAAGAATCATACTTTATTCTTTGTTGAATGACAAAAGATTACATTCATTATTACCTTCTTCAAGATATATGTTCCGGAATATGATTTAACTTGAAAGGAAATTATAGAGTTCATCGCATTACCAGCTACATTACAATTTGCTAGAGATTTTAAATGTAGTTCATTGATTCTTTATTCTTTAATCCTGCCTGATTTTTACCGAAGGCTTTTGGCCCTCGGTAATTACCGAAGGCTTTTGGCCCTCGGTAATTACCGAAGGGCAAAAGCCTTCGGTAAATGTTAGCGACAAGGGATTTACTGAGGGCTCTTTGGCCGTCGATAAGCCGTCTGTAAATACCCTTTTCCGACGGCTTCTGGCTATTTCCGAGGGCTTATGGCCTTCGGTAATGCCCTTCTTTTTTGTAGTGAGAGGACTCGCTAGGCGAGCAACTTTTGGCAAAAATAATTTAACAAGCTTCAATCTTCCACTTTCCTTCAAAATTAACCAAAACTAGATAATTCTCTATCTCTATAACACTAATGTACAAATTTTGCATCTTTTCATTGAATTTTAACACAAAACACATGAATCAAGACAAAGAAGGGGTTTTAATAAGTGTGAATAATAAGTAATTATCACACTTCCTCATTTTTTGTGTGGACATCCAACAAAAAACGAACTGCAATGCTCTCGAAGCTAGTGATCTTATTGTTATCTACAACAGTCATGCTACCGACCAAATCGTCGTCCCGCTCGATTGATCCCAAAATGCGTGAAGCGATTGACAGTGACATCGATGATGAAGAAGCATCTTTTGCATACCCTTGACCACCCCTTCCTAAAGATTCCTTGAATGAAGACAAGTTGACGTTCAACATTATTACCTAAAATATGAGGAACGATCGATCTGCAACAGAAAGTACAATAGCAAAGATGAAAATGGCAAGCGAGGCACACCCCTATTTATAGAAGCAAAGGCCCCACCTGTGAGTCGTCCTTAGTCATTAGATCAAGTTAGATCCAATGGATAAAGGCATCTGACCTTTTGAATTTTTACATGTTCGAGATTCGAAGCACCACACACACCTCTCCCAATGGTCATATTTTCAAACACGTCGAAGCGAATATTGTTGATGCGTCAAGCGGTCTAAATGCACATAAAATATATAGGTGGCTAAAGAAACCCTAGTTTGCATGGAAGGCAAAAGCCATTTAACAAATTTCAAACCCATTCGCTAGTCATTTCGAGCTTAGGCTTGGGGTCTTGTGTACTATATGACCGTCCGGTCAGCCACAGATTGGACAATCAAGCTTAGATCTGTGTGAGTCACCCTCGAGACTAGACAATCAAATAAGTGAATTGGTGGTCACTTAAATACAGGTTTGAGGTAATGAGGTAGGTGATCTGTATTTACTGCACTATTAATATTTAAACTGTGTAACGTTAAGCTGACTTTGACATCGAGTGTTTTATGGAAATACCCTCTGAATATTGGAACGAGCGGTTGCAAGAGTACTTGGATTTCAAAAGAGTTTCAAACACTAAAGTGATCCAAATGTTAGACCGTTGTACGTCTCAAAATAATATTATTTTACAGGTAGCAACTATTTTTTCCCTCAAATATATAGCCTCTTCAAATACTTGCTGGTTTGGTGCATTCTGATTATTTTGATATGAAATGCTCTTATTCGAATAATGCTAAAATATTTTGGATTTTTTACATATTCTTCTGCAGAAAGATATGGAGGAAATGTTTGGTGCAGAATTAAAACCGTGGCCCAATTCACCATTAACAAAACCTTAAGCACATTCTATACTATTATTTCCTTGTTTTCCGAAGTTTATATATATATATATATATATATTTTGCTTACTATAATGGTTTTCTTCAATATGATTTGAAGTCTTATTTTAAATTTGTTCCTTGTTGTGATCAATGTCAACTACAACAAGTTGCCCCTCGTTTTATTTTTATTCATTTTCTTTATTTTCTTTGCTCAATTTTCCACCGTGGGACCCACACACACCATTTCTTGCATCCAACAATCTCCACTCCTATCTTTTTCGTTAAACCCTATACGTAAACTTAATTATATAAGGACCTTTTTCTCTCCCTCGTAATTGCATGCTCCACACTATTATACTTCTCTTTCTCTCTTATTTCCGCGGAGCCCCATACTATCACATGCAACCCTTAGCCATCCCAACCCATTAACTTCCTTTCTCCTACTGCATTGTAAAATCCAACCAATAAAAATCACCCTAATTTTTACATGGCTAACCCTGCATGACTCTCTTCCCCTTGCTTTCTCTCAACTTCTACTCATACCCTTCAAAGCTCCAACATTCTATTCATGCATAATAATCACGTAACCCTAAATCCCTTCTTCTTCTTCTTCTTTTTTTCTATTCCCCTCCACTGTTTCCGAAACCCATCAACACCAGAAGCACCTTCACGTAAACTTGCCCAGCTTCCTTTCTAACTCTACTTCTACACATTAACTTTTCTCCTTCTTATCCTCATCTTTCTTTTCTTCCAACTTCAACCACTCCTCTTATAATACAACCCCTTCTTATTTCTCTCTTCTTGTTCTTTCCTCCCTCGCCTCCAGACAAAACTATTTAGCAGACATCACTCCACTTTAATATATTCGCACGCACATTCTAAATTTCCACAACCCATCCGAGGCTCTCTAATTGGGAACACGACGCTCACACTCTCACACACTCTTCATTCCCCTCCCACATACACACACTCTTCATCCCCTCACAACACCCTCATACATATCTTCTCTCGTCCTCACCTTCTCTTCATTCATGTACCCATTCACACACTCATCTACCACATCCGACAAAATCATTTACACTTTCCCATGATTCTCACTCATACATCCTCTTCCAAGAAACCATCTACTCTACTCTATTTGACCTATTCCCATCACGCACATCTAACCGAAACTCTCCATGCATCACACCTATTTATTCTCCTCAAATAACTCAACTCATTTTATTCCTCACCACTCCAATCATCATTCATATCTTTCACTTATCACACCTATTTTATTCTTCCCTCGTACACGTACTGTCCAGGAACAAAGCCCCTGTTAGACACCCTTAATAACCATTTTCCCTAACCGAGAGGAAGACACCCAGTCTAGGGTCAACGAATTGCACCAAACAAGAGGAATACATCCATTAATGTCATGCAAAGCACAATCTAGTCCTTATAATGAGTTTTCATTTTATAATTTTTGTCTTATCTAATTTTATCCAATTTTCACAAACATAATGACATCAAAGGAATTGGTAATTGGTCTGAAAAAATCAGACACACTCGTTAAACAATTTCTTACAAAAAATGATTTTATAATGAGTTTTCATTTTATAATTTTTTTCGTATATAATTTTATTTAATTTTCACGAGCATAATGACATCCGAAGGAATTGGTAATTGACCTAGAGGGTTTTTTTTAGAGATGATGATTCAACCTATGCAGATGATGAAATTATAAAGGTTAGTAAAGATGGTGAAATTGAAGAGATCTTGAATGAACCTTTGCCTGAAAGTGAATATGCCAATGACTCAACTCTTTACAAAGACAAATTGTTTAACGACAAGTGTTTCTGATTTTTTCAATTGGGACTACAATAGAAATGACAGAG